>NW_027115809.1:1166591-1185171 GCF_000696795.3 Halyomorpha halys | reverse complement strand
TATATAGAGAGAGAGAGAGAGAGAGAGAGAGAGAGAGAGAGAATTTTTTTTTTTTTTAAATTCCATATTAGATACCATCAATCTTTTTGTGATGAATTACGTTTGTTTCTTAAATGCAAGGAAATAAAAAAGAAATAGAATAAATGAAAAACCTGATTGATGCGTATACAAGAGTTATATGAAGTCTAGCATATAAAAATATAGTTGTTATAAAAATCGTCGTTTTTAAATAATATTTGATTGTATTATATTGTAATAATTTACTATTTAATTGCCCCTAATTTCTATAATTTTTTTTTTTGTAAAAATATAATTAGAAAAGCAATATTAAAGCGATACATAGAATTACAATATCAAAATATTACTAGGAATGATAAATTTAGCTAAATTATAGGAGCTGTCACAGAGCCCTGCCAAAACTAAAGCTATATCAGGAGTATAAGATTACTTCAGGTGGACCAGCTGTTACAAAATGATTTCTTTATACTATACACTCTCAAGTCAAAGTATGTCTCTTCTATTTAGTATATATTTATTATTAGTATATATAGTTTTTACGTTATTTTTTTCAGTTGTAAAATGGTATGTATAAGATTTCATGTAACATAAATTTAATTTTAATTAATACAAATACTGAGGCGACATTGTTTTTTTTTTATTTTAAAAGAAACTGACATGTCATACCTTAAGTGATAAGTAGAGTTGAGTAAAAATTAGCTATATATAAAACTACCATTTGTTTATTTATGGTTCATTCAATAGTAAGGACCGTATCCATGATAATTTTAGCAGTAATAATTAATAGTTATTAATATTGTAATAGCTGTAATAATAATATTTTTAACTGTAGCTAATTTTTGCCCATCTCCGGTGATACTCCATAGCTAGATCGATTATAGTATTTAACTCCAAAGTTTTTTTTTTATTTTTTTTATTTTTTATTTATTGTAATTTACAACTGTACAACCAAAGATTGGATTTGACATTTTCGAGTTTTAGATTTCTTTATTACCCAAAAAGTTAATATTTCAATTATACTTTGTCATAAATTTTGGCACTCGGGACTATTATACAAGATCCCTAAATTCCTATTCCTTACATATTTTCTCATTATCCGTTCTTATCTCTCCCATATATTATTCAAAGGAAATAACAATCCCTCTTTGATCAGTCTGCTGGTGTACCTCATAGTAGTATTCTGGGTCCTGTCCTTTATGCAATTTTTACTGCTAATATCCTAACCCATCCTAACGCTATTCTCACTAGGTATACCGATGACCCATGTCCATTATTAGTGAATAATGATTCTTATATTGTGTCCCGAACTCTCTAATTCATCATCACCACCCTTGAAGAATGGTGTCAAAACTATATAATAAATTCCACTAAATCACATATACCCTTCCTTACTTTGTCACAAATTAAGTCATCCATCAGGACCTCAATGTTCCATATGTTGCCAATTTGGCCAGAATCAGATACCAATCCTTCCATGATAAAATTTCTAACCACCTAAACCTACTTGTTTCTAATCTGGCTTCTTTTCCTAGCTCGATGAACAGAAATGTTATTGGAGTTCTATCAATGATTAGAATCTCCATATGTTTGTATCAAGCCATTGTATAACTAACAACTTTACTGTTTGAATTTATTTTTACTCCCTAGTCACTCCTTCCATTATAAACTCCCTAGGCAACCAAACCCACTAGTTTCTAACCTTGCTTCCTCTTCCATTCTTGACAATCCGAGGCGTCTGAAAAGATGGCCGCGAGACCTGATAATTAATACGTCATTAGAGTGCTGCCTATGGGTAGTTTCTCTACACGCCTGTAGCACTCCAATTTAACTGAGATCGGATTTACTAAATGTATTATAATGTACAGTTGTAAATAGCAATAAATAAATATTTAAAAAAAATAATTTATTTTAATACTGTAAATAAATAAATCAACAATAAATAAATTAAATTAATTTTTTTTTCATAATTTAAATCACCCATAGAGTGACAGCCTATACCTAAATTATTCAATGTAAATTTAATTTTTTGGATTTTAGTATTTTTATACAATCGGGGATGTTCACGCGATCCAGAGAATCCATCATTATTTATTTTAATACACATAACGCAATTGTAATGTAGTAAGCGTCAAGTTGTGTTATACTAGAACGGAAGGTTTCCAGTTCGTCTCATTTCTTACGGATCACGGCAATTACCGGGCCAAACTAGAAAAGGTATGCAAACCTCACAACCTCTGTTGTACTTATGGTTGTATCATGAATTAGTACATTAAAAAAAAAATTAAAAAGCTGTTTCTACGGATCATGTTTGAATCTAAGCTAGGGAAAAAAAATATGAAATCGCACAAAAATTCGGTAGCAATTAAAATGCAACTTGTTGGCAGATGAAACCAAAGAATAATGAAGGGGCTCTGTAGTTACAGGATTGTTATGAAAGTTTCGCAGGAGCGAATATAACTAAGAGAAGCAGCAACCATGATAATTTAATGCGAACCGTCTGAGGGATTTGAAGGATGTCGTTAGTAGTGTCCAAATTATTTTCTTCAGTAAATATATACTTAAAAACTTAAATACATCATCGTTACAATGCTAAAGTGGTGGTGGAGGGAGGGTTCTTGGCCGTCCGCAGTTCAGGTGTTCGAGGCGCAGGTCTTTGCCATCCGGGAACTTTAGCGGCGCTGGTTCGAATCTGGCTTGGGGATGTTTTGCATTAAGTTGCGGTCTCACTCTCACTCTCTCAAGTAAAAAAGAGAATCACATTATTGCATTATTATTATTATTGCAATCCTTATATTTCGTCAATCGCCCTTTTAATTTGAGGTTAAACAAATAAATTACAATATTATTTTGTTTTACTAATTGACCTTCAATATTTTATAAATAGTTTATATCTTCCGGTTCTGCATTTAGGTTAGTAATTAAAACACAATAGTTCTTAAGTCATTTATTGTTATCTTGAATATTAAGCATCTAGGAAAAAATATTTAACAAGCTCTAAATAACATACAAAAGTGGAGTTTTATCACTTGTTAAGTTAAAAATAAATTATTTAAGCACTTTAATTATTTGTCTGAAGACTGGATAAGAGGATATTAAAGTGAAATAATTTAATTTAAATATAAAATTGTGCGTTTATACAGTAGAACTTAACAGAAGTATAAGATGTGTTATGTACGAAACAGTGAGGTATAAAGTATGATACTAATAGTGTACATCTGCGCATCAGTTAGGTTATGAAAGAAAAATATCCCTTTAAATAAATTTCACAAAATTTGACTCACGCTTAAAGTAAACATGAAAGAACCTTGAGAAAACCTATTTCCTTCAGAAAACATTTAAATATTTGGCAGTTGGCCAACAATATAATTCAAGGTTTGAGTATTGGATGGATGCAGATGGTCAACGCTTTGTAAATCGCAATTGCATAATATTCTTAGATCTGGCCTGGTTCCACTTCGATACGGATGTGTAGCTTACCTCAGTATGCAATTGAGCAATTTATTATTCTGAATTCTATATTAATAATAATAAATGTTTTATTTTATGTCGCTTTAGAATAATAATACAAAAATTGTTAAGCGGGCTTTAGAGCCTTAAAAGAACAAAATAATTAATAAACAATTGTATATACAAAATCATTTTAAAGTACCTTTTTAGTTTTTAAACATAAAAAAACTTATGATATTAATAAATCATAAAAAAAAAAGTTACAAGAGTAACTATTTAACAATAATAATTAAAATAAAAAATATCTCCATAATTTATATAATAGTTTCTATAAAGTCCGATTGTACATAAGGAACATATATTTTAATTCTATATATACTAGATAAATAGGAAATGATTGAATAAGCGGGATTTGAAGGTGGGAAGGGTATTAGAGCGAGTTATGTAAGCATGAATGGAATTCCTTTTGGAAGAGAATCTGATAAGGAAGGATCTGTCAAAAAGTTCAGTTCGGAATACCGTTGTATGAGCTGGGCCCTTGAGTATATAAGTCTGAGGACCGAGTACGTGTATAGCAAGAATAACAAGAGTATCTGAATTTAAGCAGATCTGAAATGTAAGATGGACGGAGGAATTCTATAACTTAGTTGACGAAAGATGTGAGGATATACTAACGACATTAGGAAGGGTGAAACAACTTCCACCTTCTTGGAATTGTGAAATGGAGGTGTTCCTGGTCTATAGTAAAAAAAACAAAACGTAAAGTTGTAATCAGTACGCCACAGTGGACCCTTAGCGTAAACACAATAACTAAAGGTGCAAAATATTACACAACTGTTTACAAGAATCCATTGAATAATTATATCGCTAAACGAATGGCGCCTTAGCTGTCGAAAAGGAAAACAGATAAAGCGTACAAGTTTGTAAACAAACAACATTATCGTTAAGCTACGAACGTGAAGTGATAAATTTGATAAAGAGTGGTAGAAGGACTAGGATTTGCTTTTCACGATGTTAAACTTGAATTTTTTCTCTAAAAATATGTTACAAATTTATACAAGTGGCTTACAATTAAGAAATAATTGTATCATGGACTGAAATAACGTTGTTTGTTCCAAATTCTCTTAACGGGCAGTTTTATTAAATACTTCCAGCTAAGTACATTTTGACTGTACTTTGAACTTCCCTTCATTCCGGACGAGGAAACCAACTGTATTTTCATTAGCACTTTTCACTCCTTTATAACGGACAAAGGACTTAATATGTAAATGCAATTTTACGATTCTAGAACTAACTTTGTGGGTCAGTTGTTTTGGATACTGTTTTATGTTTTTTTCCGATTATATCTCAATATTAACGAAAATTTATATTAAATAAAAATTATGTAGTGTATGTAGGTATTTAATTACAAATTGATTCTTATATCAAATTGCTGAAATAATATACCCTATTCATAAATTATATTTCCCAATAAAATAAATACAAATTTTTATTTTAATTGTTTTATTCTGTATTTTCTTACAGCTTAAGTGACATTATTTACCGAATGTTATCATTTATTTGTATTTTTTACATGTATGCCTTAACGGACATCTTCGTATAACGGACGAAATGACCTTCCTCTTAGGTGTCCATTATACTGAAGTTTGTATGTACCTTAATTTTTTTTAAATTTTACTACGTAAATTATTTAAACAATAAAATAGTTTTTGATTAAACGACAATATTGCTGAAAATATTTAATATAATTTAAATAACGTTTTTGTTTGTTTTGTTTTTTCCGGCCAAGACTCCCGTTGGAGTCCTATACTGCTTAAATGACGTTGCATGTGCCACCAAAAAGAAAGAAGAATTCAACAGAGGTTCAAATATAAGTTTAAAAAATCTTTAATTTCAAAAGTTTTTATTTTAAAAAATGTTTATTTTTAGTTTTAACAGACGATGAATTAATACATTAAAATATAGGACGTCTGGAAAAATGGATAAAAAGTTTAAAAGGTACAATTATTTATTGATAATTTTCATGACAAACATGTGAAAGTGTAATTAAAAGTTGTAGCAATATTTATTCTAAAATTGTTGAATAGAGATTAATATGGCACTAGACACCAATAGCTGTTTTCTCAATATACGTAAATAAATAAAACAATATGATGTCTGATGTAGCTAACAAAAATATAAGGGGCGTGACGGCCGTGCGGGTTGGGGCATAGGTCCCAGAGCGCTCGGTTCGGGACGTTGTGGGTTTGATTCCCACCTAGAGCAGTTAAACATTCATTTTTCGGCGGTCCCGAAGAATGAATCTTGACACTCCCACCTCGCCTTGGTTAGTACTTGCTGGACTCGTTACTCCCACCAAATTCCAGTACCAGTACCAGTACCAGTAACAAATAAAATTAAAAATTAATACAGTTACCACAAAATAAAGACAAGTTGTTGTATTGAGGCAAGCTGCAAGCCTTAGAGGATCGTGAATAGTTCATTATTAAGGAAAAATAAAGTATTTCTTTATCTCTGTAATTAAGTGATAGGTATGCTTGTGTATGAAATGAGTCGATTTATTTAGGCAATGTAGCTTAAAAAAAATGTTTGCTCTCTGGCAGTTTTCAGAAATGTATTCGTATTGAAATTCAATTATTCAAATAAAAAAATTAACATGCCTACATCATAATACACCACGCTGTTTTATTGAGTCGTTTTATACCTCCTACTTCCTCCGTTTTATGGGAACCCGTGAAATATCTGAGGAAGGTCTATAAGAAGAAACGATAAAGAGTCCATAGATTACTGGTTTATTGCCTGAAGTAAAAAATCTGGAGCGATTAAGGTTTATTTATTGGCAATATAGTTGTGGCTCATTTCATAAATGAGACCTAGAGAGAAATGGCTGAGAAAATTGGGGAGGGTCGAGGCAACGTCCTTCTTGGATATCTTAATCATTATTGCTCCCGTTCGATAGGTCTATTGCTACTCTTAGCTAGATTGCTTCTGAGTTGAGTAGCCCAGTCCGTCAAAGGCTGCTAGGTCTCCAAACTTTCAAATATTATTATTTATTTTTTTTAAGAAAAAGAAGTGGGAGTTAGAGACTATAAATTATGTTTTTAATTAGTTAGTTATAAGCAAAGAAAATGTTTGTGCAATTGCATCCTTTGTTCCGAAGTTTCAAATTCAGCCAAATCTCGACAGAAATTCGAATCATTAAAGGGCACTCCATTGATAATGGTTTTATAATGCGCCTTTTTTGGATTCTTGCAAGAATTCGCATATTTTGAGATTTTACAGGTTGAAATTCCATCCAGGAAGATGATCCGGAAGAGTAAAAAAAGTACAAAAGTGTAAAACCACCTCAAATTGACTATGTCTTTTTGTTAGAAGGCTTTAAAAAGAACAAACAACTAGCTGGTTCGGATATAAATATTTATTTGGTCAATTTAAAACTAAAATAAACAAAAGATGACTAAAACAATGAATACAAAAAAAAACCTTAAACCAAATAAAACTAGCTAAATAAATTATGAAGACGAAAAAAAATTAATTTACAAAAAAACAAATAAATACTGGTCGACGAAAGGTTCCACTCCGATAGGTCAGAACAAGATATTTTTCTTGTCGAGGTGTGTAGGTCGCAGCTCTTTAGCTAAATGCACAGCTGCAATTTTAAACTGACCCAAAGTTGGTGCAATGGCTCACGAACAGTCGAAATGTCCCAAAAGCCAAGATGGCCACACTGGCACTCATTAAGGGCAGACAGGGTCTAGTTATTTTGATGTTTTATGCGAGCCGACTAATTAGCAACAATTTATATTCAAATCGAAACGGAGATAAGGCCTGGTTGCGGACTGTAATGTCTGTTAACACACTCAAAATGTCAATAAATAATACCAAAATGAAGGCAGTCAGGGCTGGTTGGTTACACACGGTCATGGCCACTAATTATCCGGAACTGATATTAAAGTCGAAACACAGAAGTGGTCTGGTTCCGAACTGTAATGGCGATTAATTCACTAAAAATGTGCAAACTATTAAATTATAAGGGCAGACAGGGCTGCTGAGACGCTACAATGTCCACTAATTAGCCGGAACTCACCTAAAAACGAAGATGGTCGGCCCATTGCTAGGCAACGTCTTAGCGGCGATTATCAACCCTTAGCAACTGTCTCTATTACTCATTATAACACACAAATATGTAATAGTTTTATATATCCAATTAAGATAATATAAATAAAACTAAATGTAACTAAATTAAACACTAGTACAACTCAAACACTATTTAATCTTATTTATTTATATTAAATTTCATTTAATCTACTTTTATTTTATTTTATTTTTTTTTTTAATAAAAATAATATAATCACAGTACAATGGCTGAAACTTCTTGTACGTCCACCCTTCTTGCCTCTCTGAAAAACAATGACATGTGGATGGTCAACTCTTTGTTTACCGAGCATTTATACAAGCCGATTCGTGGCGGGCGGCCATGTGGATCTGCCTTAAGAAGAGAATAGGTGGCAAAAATATCGTGCAAAATAAATAAAAAATAGGTAAAAAAATAAATAATTAAGAGAACAAAAAATAAAAAAGATGTACAGTTTAAGACTGTTTATATTTTGTATTTACAAAGCACTGATAGAAGCCCTGTAGAATGGAGTAAAATGTTGATGAGTAATAAATATTTTTTCTGATATTTTTGACCACCATCTTCCTACATTTAATTTCATATGGTCCACCAATAATCTTCAAGTACAAATTCCATATTTTTTAAAAAAAATTTACAATGAAATGATCGTTCAATTTTCAAATTTGTGTGATACATGAAGAAAGTTAATTAAACAGAAATTTCACAAAATTAACTATTAGTATTTATATAAATGATTCATCAATTATTTACTATCTCACCGACCAGTTCTAGTTTTGCCCGGAAATTTCCGAGAACTACCGGTAGAGAAGACAAACCAAAACCCCTCTGTCGCAGCTGGGATGTTAACATTTTTGTGGCTGTGTAACATATTTTGACTGTATAAATGACAATAAATAAGTAAATAACAGTTAAATACAGCTTTAAATGAAACAGTAAAAGGGCAGAAAACGCAGGAGAGAGGATGTCAGGGGGGAGGAAAGGGAGGAGAATATTGTCATAACAAAGAGACTGACACCCGGGCCCCGAGGAGTGGGTTCAGCCGGCTCTTTGAGGGCCATCTCCCGATATTACACTCGGAATATTTGCCCTCCTTTTCAGCCCCTCCGCCCGATATTACATAAGCCCAAAATAAAGTGAGGGCTTAAGTCCCCACCTTGGGCTTCGCCACGCCTAATAAAATCACGATTGCCTTCGAAGCTCCTCCGGTTGTCATAGGGGGGATTTGAATTTATGGCTCCCTCCCCGAGACTAAGTGAACTTTGAATAAACTGTAGGCTCCTTGGGTTTACGGCGGGAGATCTGCTGTGCTGGCGGGATTGCCTCGCTCTCAGCAGTTTATGGATTTCCTAAGGCCTTTTCCAAGGGCCGCTGTTCTATGGGGGACCATCTTCGGTCCTTTGGCACACCACGACATGGTGGGACAGGCATGGAGTTCCGTTTATTCCTAAGAGAATAATATTCAAGCTAGCAACGTATTGAAGTAAATATATCTAGTTATAGGATTATTTTAAGATAGGGTCCGCTCATAGCCGAGCGATTTAAGGCGCCAACATTGACTGCAACGACACCGGTTCAAATCTGGGCCAACGGTCTACTTTTATTTCTGTGGTGGTCCCACGAATATCTAATTTAAACATCAAGTCCGCCTGCTGGTATGAGTAGGGAACGGAAGATACCTAAAAAATGTTTGTTAAAATAAAAAATTCGTTTCTATCTACACTAAAAATACCAAATAAATCATACTCTAAAGTGTTGTTTATGAGTCGAAAATTGCAAGGACGAAGAATTCTGACTGGATTATTCAAATCTACACTAAAACAAGAAAGAACCAGTCTCATCTATAAAACATTGATGTTCGGTTGTTAAGCCTGGGGAGGTGCATGGTATACGAAACGAAACGATTATTAATACCATTTCAAAGCAATGGATGAATCGCAATAGGTACCCCTTGCTATGTAAGAAATAGTCAATCGCATCGCGAACAATAAATGGAATCAACAGTTCATTTTAACGGTTTATGAAATTCTAATCTTAGCTACCTGCAGTTAGAGGTGCAGTGCAATAACGCAAGAAATCCAACTTCATCTTCAAGATTGAAGCCCCAACTGATGAAGATAGTCTGCTAATAACTTTATATTTATTTATTGTCATTATTATTTCTTTTTTATATTTTTTTTCTTGTAGAAGGTAGTTATTGATTTTTTTAATTCTGTCAATATTAGTTTTTTGTTTTTAATTTATTTTTATTTTTCATTTTTGAGTTACATAACTATTATTATTAATGCGATTATTTTATTATTTATTTATTTTTTTAATTTATTTATTGATATTTACAAATGTATAAAAAATACAAGTAAATTTGATCATAATGACATAATGATATGATACAGGATGTAGAAAAACTACCCAGTAGTAGAACTCTAAAAACAGTTTACAATATAAGGTCACGAGGCCATCTTCTTTTCAGGCGCCTCGGAGGATTGCCAGGAATGGAAGAGTTTGCAAGGTTAGAAGGGAGTTTATTATGGAAGGAATAATATCGGGTTCGGAAATAGATCGGTTACATAAGGAACATTTAGGTTTTTTTAGTAACAAAATTTTATTATTAAATTAAATTTATTAAAATTGTTAATTGGGTGTCTTTGCACGATATTACACCCCTGCATTATCAATATAACGTTGGATAACCAAACTCAACCCGAAGACTTTGTATAGGCTGCTAAAAGGCAACCAGCTATAAATTCTGTATTTTTTTTTTCTAAGCATTTATTTGATGTAAACCAATAAACTCTTTTTATTACAATAAAAAATAGTTTATTATAATATGAAAACATTAATATTATTGACAAAAATAAAGCACAGGAAATATGGCAAATGAGTGGAAGGGGGCGCGCTCATCTAATGGCCCTTGCTGCAATAACGCTTCATTTAGAAGTCTTTGTACTTAGAATGAAGTTCGTCAATATTTGTCAGTATTTAAGTCATTTGGAAGCTTAAATCTTGTAATTGGTGATTATCTGAACTATTCTTGGAGTATTATTAATGTAATTTGAATTAATGATTTTTTAATACCAAAAAGCAACTTTGGATTTTCCCATAAAATGAACTTACCTTTAATTTTTTTTAATAATACACATCATAGTCTCCGGTTATATCTACTCAGAGCTTACCAAAAATATTATTTTTAATATATTAGTATAATAGCATATAAAAAGACAAATGATTTATTTAACAATAAGCAATTCTACATAATTACAGTGGTATTGAATACTATACTAACTACAATATTTGAATATTATTCGCATTTAGCCCTGATTAAGCACCGTAAAATTGGGTGAAAATATGGGGATTAATAAAAACTTTTTTTTTTATACTTTATTTTTACCACCACGCGGACCACCTTCCTAGAAGAAATGCAAGATATGAACTAGATAATTGGTATTGATTGCTTTATTTAAAAAAAAAAATCAAAAGTTATAAAAAAATTCAAGAAAAACATCTTATTAACCAAATTTTTTTTTAACAGATGGACGTCTGACAGATCGTTTTGATTTCATTAATATTAATAGCCTTGTCCCAACACCAATTTGATGATAATCAACGCTCGTGTTGAACTTAAACAACCTAACAAATCAATGGATTCCATAATTAATGGTAGTCTAATCGTTGTTGTTTAAAAAAAAAAATCGTTTAACATAAATGAAGCCCTAATTTCCGATTAACAGAAGCTTGAATGTTATAATTTTCAAAACTATTATCCTTCCACCATATATGGAGGAGCCCGGAAGAGGTAAGCTGATGCTAAAAACCTTTTGCGCAGTAATTGAGAAGTCTGCCCAAAACAGAGAACAGCGGAAGCTCATAAAGGATTCCCGGACATGGGTTGTTGAGCAAATTAATAATAATAGCAATTATTTTTACTTATTATTTTATCTAATATAATTATGTATAATTAGCTTCTCTATGGGTGCGTTACCGTTTAGTTTGCAATAAGAAAGAATTAAGGTCTTCTAAAATAATTTATTTATTTTTTATTATAAATTAATGAATTTAATAACAGTGTTGAGGACTGCGTCTTAAAATAATGGCATACAGTTTAAATGAGCATTAAAAGTAAGATAATTAGCACTGAACCGACTGGTAAAAGACTGAAGGATAAACTGAAACGGATTACGTTGGCTCATTTTGCTTATTTGGGTTTGGACAATGGGCAAGAAAGGGTCATAATTTGTCAATAATTTCCAAAATTTTTAACTTCAAATATTTTAATACTCTCGGTGCGGACATGATTTTGTGAAAATACTCCGCATTTTACCTACTTGATTATTTGTTAAAAAAAAAATAAACGGAAACAGATTTCCAGGTCACCTGACCTGACTGAGGCATTTCCTTCTCAGAGGAAGTTCCATTCCCAATAACGATAGTTAAATAATTGATTAAATTATAGTATTGACAACTGCACAAGAATATAAATAAAGTTTCATATAAGAAGGTTTACGTCTTCTTACAGCTCATAAAAAAAAAAAAATAATAATACAGTTTAAAAACAAGGAAAGATCCTGGGAAACATAACAACAGTAATAGAAAGAGGCTTTAAATATATTTAAGTTAATGGTAAGAGTCTAGTCAGGTGAGTATGACAATGAAAATAAAATTGTCAAAGTAGTTTATACTATAAAATATTTTATTATAAGACGAAATTTAGAATTATAGATACGTATGAGTAACTACTGATTAGGTAAATAGGTTGGAAAAGGTTGGTTGGTTGTTTGCAAAGTAAGGCGTAAAACCTACTGGACATCAACGGCCAAAGAAAAAATAAAATAAATAAAAAAATACGTGATTGAAGATAGAGGAAAAAACCCGGAATGTTGATGAAAAAATATATAAGAAATAAACTCTTCACGAAAATACCTAAAATAATTAGAATAAAAACCCTGAAATTATTAAAAGATATTAATTTTATTAGGGTGAAATCTTTCACTAAAATGCACTCTACCTTGAATATACAGTAGAATAAAGATAATGACTCGTTAGAGATGACTATAGTTCTTTTTTTAAGGGTGATAAAATAAAAAGTATGTTGTTTATGATCAATTTTTATTCCTATAAGGGTAAGTTATTTGAGTGTTTATGATCAATTTTTATTGCTATTATAGCTACTTATAATCAGCCTTAAAAAAAATCAACATCAAATAATGTCTTTTAAGTTAAAACATAGATCAAAGAGTATATATAAAAAAAAAACTAGCTATCTCTTCCAATATTTACTCTAAATTAACCAATATTACTAATACTGGAAGTGATGGCCAGTTTTTTTTTCATTTATTTTTTATAGCTATAGTTGTACGGGATAGATCACCTGTACTTTTTTTTGGCATTTTCAGTCACTAGGTGTATTCATGATCTGTAGTTTAACATGTTAAATGGAAAACTCATGTTAAATGGAGAAATATTTGCTTCTTTTAGTTTGTTGAAACGATATAACATATAACACGGTTAGGAGCCTGTTGATAGGTCTGTTGAATGGAGAATAATATCACACAACAGACCAGCTGGTCTGGTCACCATTTTATTTGTTGTCGTGTTAGGTTATTTGCTAGTAGTATGTGTTTTGATAGTGTTGAAATAGGTTTGGATGTTTTTATAACTAATAAAGCAATGGATGACAATTATATTAATATAATGCCAGTTGTCAATTAGCTCATCTTGATTCTCTTTCTCACATGTTTGAAGATCAACAAGACACTCAGTAGCCAAACATTCACACAACTTCCACTTTTCACTCAATTTAGGCAGGTTGCAATAAATAACTTTAATTAAAAACTTAAAAGTAAAAAAATAACATGAATTTTTGGAAGAAAAGGTCATAAAACAAGTTGCACAAAAAATCCGCTAGGACCTCTTATGCATGACTTTAAATAGGGCTGCTCACAATCCTATACTTATGATATATAACATCGTTAATTTACAATTAACACATCATGAATATCCCTACTGATGGATACTTTGGGGTTTTCTTATTATGTCCACATTTGATCCAAGACTTATCATTTTCCAAGTTTTTATCCAGCGGAGAATAACATTCCTTATTCCTATTTATCCAGATGTAGTTCCTCTTCCTCTGAAATGCATAAACAATCTTGTCTTTTATTAATAAATTTTTGATTTCCTGCTGTGACGAGTTTATAAATATTTTTCCTTTTGATCTTAGTTATGTTTAATTATTCTTGTTCGGCTCTTCGCTTATTTATTTATTTTTTACATTTTTCTTCTGTTTGGCTTTTTGTCATTGCAATAGGCTCATGGAAAGCAAAACGCTTACTAACTTCTTTGCTACGCTTACCACCTTCTATTACCTATTTTGTGGAACAAGATCACCTCTTCGGGTATTTGTTAGTAACCGACGTAATTAATAACCTTTCTCCATACGGCCCTATCATTTCTGTACATTTTTTAACAAACAAACAAAAATTTAACAAGAATATAGTTTATTAATATAGTAATAATTTAATTTCTGAATAAAAAAATATTTTTATGTAAATACATTTATAATTTTTTTTAAATTGATTTTTTATTTATAAAGTGCCCTTTTCTTCCCCGTTCGATAATGCAAATTTTTTACTAATCATAACCCCTTCAGCGAGAGTCGACTATATTTCGATGGGCCAGCTGGTGATTAACCCCAAATATAAAAATTAAATTTAATAGTACATTAATATTTATTATTACTATTCATCACGAATTTTTATATAAAAATATTCAACAAGTAAAAATTAAATTAGATATAAAGAAAAGAAAGGGAAGTAGAACGAACGCCAAAACTGGAAACCGAACTTTAGTCTATTAAACAAAGTAGAGTAAGTCTGTTTAAAGATAAGTAAGTAGCGGACAAAGCACTAAACTAAGCTCTTAGTTTTAATTCCCTTAATCGTAGTTATCTTTCCATAGAGCCTCAAGCCTGCAGAGATGGAGAGATATAGGACAGGAGAGTACAGTAATGGCCGTTATGTGAATATTAATGGGGAGGAATTGAGTGGGTTGGGATTGGTTCCTGTCCAATGTATATAGTACAGTCACCCTTAATCAGTCACCTCCTACAACCAACTGTGGCTTACGATATGGGCACCCTTAAGCTAGATATATATGTGTATATGTAATATAATTTGAGTTTGTTCATGAGAAATATGTCTTTGGAAGCAAATTTAGTGTACTTCAATTTCGCTCAGAGTAAATGCTTCATCAGACCCCGTAGTCTTTAAGATATGAACGAAAAACTAATGAAGTTATGTATTATTTTCACTCGCCCACACCTTAACCGAAACACAAAGACATGGAACTATGAACGACAGTATTCAAGTACTACTTAACAAAATAATAAACAATAAAATAATTAATAATAAACCTAAAGACTATCTAACATAGGCTAAATTAAAAAAAAATTAAGGTGCATCAGCGAACTAAGTGTAGGAAACCCGGAGCATATTAAACCAAACCTCGGAAGCAAAACCCTCACTTTGAAGGCAAACGAACTCTGTCCATTCTGCAAAAGTTATTTCAATAGTGGTTTGTACCACATCCTCCTACATTGCCCAACCTTCAATGAAAATAGACATTATATCTTAATGCCACCCATATCTGTATCTTGCGCGTTACAAAACATCTAAATATATATTAAATATTGACAGTTAAGTTAAATTGAACAGATCCTGTGTTAACATTGTGACAGTGTGCAATAAGTTTTATTTTGTAAGTGGCATGTAAATAGTTTTCGAAACCAATTAATATCTGTACTTATATTACCTGTTGCTTCATTTAAAATAATTCTCATTATTTCAAGTTTAATATAATGGAGTAAAGAATATTATGTTAATATTTTTATATTAACCAGTTTGTTTTATTTTATTTTTTTGTTGTGGATCACTTGTTCTGTATTTGTTTATTGTTTTTGTAATAGAGCACTAGACTCAGTTTTGTTTTTTTATAACTGTATCTTATGTAATGAATTTTCTACAAATCTTTGTTTTTCACAAGTAAATATATTCTATTCTAGTTCTTAACAAAATAAAAGAGGCTGCATGTTTATTTTTTTTTAATTTAGAGTATGAAATTTATGTTGTCTTATTTGTCTAGACTAAATCCTAGGGCTGCGTGTAAATCTATACAGTCTTAATAATCCACAACTCAATAGGTTCAGTATATTTCCTGGAGTTATAAGAAAGGACATCTCAAGAGTAGAATGGAGGGCTTTTAGTACAAGAGCCGGGAAGAACAAAATGCAGTTATCTCACCCAAATATTTATTACATTAATGAAAACTATGTATAATTACTATCTAAAACCGATAAGTATAGGTAGGGGGAATAAAAAATGGTGGCTGTTTCAAAACCTTAAAAAAAACATTAATTTTTCATTTGGAGCTCTTGAAAACTTAACAACTACCAACAACACTAGAAAATCTAAAAGAACATTATTTAAAGAAGAGTAAATTTTCTGAAATATTAGCCCTAAATAGAGCCCTATTTACGTCCAATAATTCTCGAGATACAGCCTTTTAAAAAGCAACATTTCATAAAAATGTACCGAAATATCAGTAGTTTGTTAACTTATTTTGAGAAATCTATATCTCAAAAACTATGTGACGTACAGATGTCTATTAGTATTCCTACTATTAGTGACCTTTACCTTCGTAGGAATAGTAGTTTTCATGATATTTGCTAAAATAAATTGATTTATAGTTGTTCGGACAGTAAGTTTGATTTATGAAAAACTTTATTTCAGAAACCATAGTACGTACAGATGTCTGTCAGCACTGGAATTAAAGCTAGTTAAATTTACTATAAAATAGTTAATAATGTTTATCTTTGTCGGAGTAGTAGTTTTTATGATATTTGACAAAACAAACTCACAAAATGTTAATTAACATCTAGTGTTTATATAAAATGTTGGATTTTTGAAAAAAAATATATCTCTAGATCCATAAGACGCACATATGTCTGCCAATACTTAAAATAAAGAAAATTTCACTTACTATAAAGCAGTTTATGATATCTTCGTAGGGGAAGTAGTTTTTATGATATTCACATGTGAATATAAATTTGGCAAATGAAAATTTGTCCCAACAACTATAAATCGATTTCAATTTATTTTAGTGAATTTCATAAAAACTACTACTCCTACGATAATGAACGTCATAAACTTCTTTATAGCTCATTAAACTAGCTTTAATTTGAGTGCTAATAGACATCTATACGTCACATAGTTCCTGAGATATAGGTTTCTCAAAATAAATTAACCAACTACTCATATTTCAGTACGTTCCATACAACATTTTTATGAAATCTTGCTTTTTAAAAAGCTATATCTCGAGAACTATTAAACGTAAATAGCTCTATTACGGCTTAAGTTTTAGTAAATTTACTCTACTTTAAATGATGCTCTCGTTGATTTTCTATTGTTGTTAGTTTAACGATATAGAGCTCCGAATAAAAAATTAATTATTTTTAACGTTTTGAAACAACCGCCATTTTTTATTCTCCTTACCTATACTTGGCAGACTCCATCCATTTTGACTAGTAATTATAACTAGTTTTCAATTAAGTAATCAAAAATTAGTGTGAAATAACTGCCTTTTTTCTCCTTTTGGGCTCTTGTACTATTTCTACTAATACTCCGAATTAGGAACGGTGTTATCTTGCCTTTGAACATTTATTAAAAATGGAAAGAGTTAAGTTAAAAAATTAATTGAATCGAGTGACATTGAAAAATAGGCTAAAATTGGAAAACGACATGAAACCCACCCTTTTAATTTACTTAACTTTAAAATATTTATGTTAGTATTGGTCGATAGTAAATGAGAGATTGTGACGTCGTAAATCGACCATTACTCCCCACAAGTGGATGGTTTAATGGTAAGATGATACCGTCTGCTCAATAGATATAAAGATGCTATTGATACCGTAATGCAAGAAAAAAAAGTTTCCAAGAATCGCAGTGTCAAGTGCCTTCAGTAGTTAATAAACAAAGCTCAAATTGCATTCTTCTTCCAGAAAAAAAATTATTTTTCCTAGGAAAATCGCTTTGTTATCACATCGGTAATTTATCTTAAGAATATATAGCATTCTTCTGAGAATCCTTTAATTAAGTTACAAAGCTATATTGTTATCAATTAAAGAATCATTTTTATTTTCTTGTTACCATAGAACTCTTTTATGTAGTTTAAAATTATCATATTTAAGTTCTCTTGTATATCATTATAATAGGGATGTAAAATAATACGAATCGCTTACTTCATCTATATAATATATTTATGATCTTTGTTTATTTCGCGGCGGCCCCGAGAAATAAATCTTGACATATCTATTCTTGGGCTATCTAGGTCCTCAATGGAGTACTTGAGCCCAAAAAAATTTATATTCTTCAGAATAAATTGGAATAGAAGTAATAACTATTATTTAATTCATTTGAATATGTTTAAAGGATAATATCAAGAACAAAAAATCGAAATAATATCCAATAACAATAGTAACATATGATATTGTAATAAATGTACGAGTTTGAATTCTTAGAGAAATATTTATTTAAATAAAAATAAAATCAGATATTAAAAATAAATACAAGATAAAAATACTATGGTTTTCAATTTTATTGAGGATGGTTACGCAAGTTATTAATGGGAAGAATCCCTGGTTTATTTGCGGACACAAAATAAATTGAATAAACTTTGATTTATTAATCTTTACAGTTATTTACAGTAGATTTCCTTTATTTATTTTTTTATTTCTTATTTTTTTATATGAAGGATACTTACGAACTCCCTACGTACAAACAACCATTAAATCACTATATAAACGGTTTCAGGACGCACTTCCAACACACACTAACCCTCTAATTCAAGGACTATCAACACCAGACTTACTAGATACGAGACGACGTTTACGAAGGAGCTGGAATTGGGATCTCTTAAATTGATTTTTTT
>NW_027115809.1:1153162-1165351 GCF_000696795.3 Halyomorpha halys | reverse complement strand
TATATATATATATTAACGCTACAAACTCATGAAGATCTTACCTTACCATCTCGCCCCTAATATCCCATGACAATCGCCAAAACTAAGGAATATAGTTAGACTACCTATGAAATTTAATTCAATTATAACTCAATATTTAAGTTAATTATTTCAAAGACTGCTCTACTCGTCATTATTAAATGTTTTCGAGATAAGATAAGAGAAGCCGTTGCCTAACATACGTTTGGATTAATTAGCATTATTGTTTTAGGTATCGCTGGGGGCACATAACATTTCTAAAAGGGATGCTTTACCGTAACGGTCTCGGAACGAATTAACTGGTAAGTTTAATTACAAATCATATTCAACAGAGAGCAGCCCTGTCAGGTGCAGGTAGGCAGCTGTATGTGGGTGTTAGCTAATTATTTTGTCAATAATTAACAATGTCTTAGGACGTATGTCCATGGGTTTAGGGATTTTACTGATTGTTATAATTTATTATAGGTTGTTCGTGTTTCAGATCTGGTCCAATTTCGAGTTGCAGAATATTTTTAAGTTTCAATTCTCTTCCTAATAAAAAAAAATGCTAATACTTCATGCATTGACACCCACCACATCCCTTAAGGCTTTGGCTGTAAGGCAAATTAAACTACTTTATTGTAAACAATATAAATATTTTACTACTTTATTGTAAATTAAACTACTTTATAGTTAACAATATAAATATTTTACTACTTTATTGTAAACAATATAAATATTTTACTACTTTATTGTAAATTAAACTACTTTATTGTAAACAATATAAATATTCTATAAAATTAAACAATATTTTTTACATTAGTCCGATCTTTTTTTAAATTTAATCAAAGGAAGTGTTGGAAGGGGGGGAGGGAGGAAGAGCGAAGCTGGTCAATTCAAGCTGGATTATTACTTTTTTTTAACAATTTTATTCTGGTACAGAATTCCTTCATAATAACTTACACGAACAAATTATAAGAAAACAAATCTAACCAGAAATTAATAAAAAAATAATAACTAAATTATACACTTCCTACTAAACAAATAAGTGTAAATCTGTAAAAAAAATTTTTAAAAACATGAATTCTTTTCCTCAGTTAAAAGTAAAAGAAGTAAAAAAAAAATAAATTAAATAATCAGTTCATATGTAAAAAAATTATAGAAATGCTTTATTTAGCGATGCTGCTGAATTACATTGGGTTGCTAAAATACATAGCATACCAATCAATCCAAGTTCAGACATATATTCACATGATATAACAATGACAATTTTTTTCCGTCCCTTTTTCCTTTACAATTAATACGCGTTTGCACACTAAATATAAATATTTTATTTAACAATTTTCTTTCATTAAATTGAAAATGTTATTCTCCCTATCCCACTCTCTCAGACCTCCCCTTTCCAGTGATCCGCTATCCACGTTCGATCCGTTAAACAAATTTATCATCAGACAGCAATGTAAAGTTTTTATACACACAAAGACATCATAGTCATCGCAGTAGATCAGTTTATGAAACGAAACAAATAAATTTTTAAAAATAAATATATAGATTTAGGAAAAAACACAACAAAAAGTTAGTTAAAAGAAATCTACCTGATAGAGCCAGGAGTTCCCCAAGGCAGTGTCTTGGGTCCTGTCCTCTACATCCTCTTCACTACTGGCATTCCCATCCATCCTGACACGCTTCTGGCAACATTAGCCGATGGTATAGCTATCCTATTCTCCCATCCTGATCCTGTAACAGCCTCGTCCAATCTCCAAACACACCTCACCCGGATTGAGCAATGGTGCAACCAATGGCGGATAAAAGTCAACGAATCACAATGCACCCATGTGACCTTCACCCTCCACCGCACCTTCTTTCCACCTGTTACAATTTTTTAAAATATTTTAATAATATTCCTCTACCCAGATCGGACACAGTGCGATATCTTGGATTCTTCTTAGACAAAAGACTCACCTGGAACCAACATACTAGACTTAAAAGACAAGAACTCAACAGACAATTCAGCGAACTATACCGACTGCTCAGCAGGACCTCTCATCTCTCACAAGAAACCAAACTTCTAATTTATAAGACTATACTCAGACCTATCTGGACCTACGGACTTGAACTTTAGAGAACATCAAATATACCCAGTTCTTTCTATCCAAAATCCTTAGAACCATAGTTAAAGCAAATGTTTTCATGTGTAGTGTTACGTTTCCAACAGAACACTACACGGTAACCTTCATATCCCATTTGTCCTTGACCTCATACTACACAAATTCTTGAAGTTTCACCATAAACCTTTGCAACCATCCTAATCCTTTGGTTCAAACCTAATCTAGTTCCATCCATCCTAATCCTTTGGTTCAAACCTCATCTAGTTCCATCCATCCCTACAGACCACCTAGGAGGTTGAAACGGCAAAGGCGAAGAGACTTATTGTAATATAAAAATGGACAATTAGAGTTCTGGCAATGGTCATATTCTCCACTCAAGTTGAGTGTTTGCGGCTTTACCGCACTTGCTCGCCTCCACTAGCTCACTACCAGTGATGCGGGGAGAGGGATGCGCTGGGATCTCTTGAGCTCTGCTCTACCCCTCACATGTGGGGGATAGAGTGGGCTCAGGGGTCCTCAGGTCAATTGTGTAAATATTGTATATAGTGTAAATGTGATTAGAGATTATTTTATCTTTATTATAATATTCGATTTTATTTATCTATTTTTTCATACACATAGTTGGATTATGTACTTTTTCTTTATCTTTCTGTTTGTATATATTTTAAGAGAATTTTTATATCTTTTTTTCTTTCATTTATATATTTATTTTTCATTCTTATTTTATTTTAGTACTAATGTGATCATTCATCACTATTACTCATTGCCCACAACCGTGTGGCAAATTGTAATATATATATATATATATCAATAAATAAATAAGTTAAGAGAATATATAAGTTAAAACAAAAATCGACAGTTCCAAAAACTAAAATATATATTTGTTTACAATAAAATTTTTAATTACTGGACTTGTCGGATTTAAGTAATCCGATTTTTTCGTTCTTTTTTTGATTTATATAAAGTCGGGGTCGGGGGTCTCATTTTCTGATACCCCCCTTGCCGCGAACACCGGAAGACCCCGAAGACGCCGCAACTGCAATGCCGCCCCAGCATAAGCATTATGCAAGCCGGGACCTGGCCTACCCCTACCATCACGCCAGGCTCCAGGACACGCTGGCCAGCCCTTGAAGAGGATATACGTTTTTTCAGACATCGGGCGAGACACATGATTTTCAACATTTTCGCCCATAGCACACCTGGACGAGAAAGCGGCCTAGAAGACGTCACCGCGTCGGCGAAAACGTCATTCAATCAGATAAGCTATGAGACCACCCCAATGCTATGTTTTATATTATCACGTATAAATAATTTTTACGTCTAACACACTAACTATAATTGCCCCTCCAGGGGATTAACATTATAAATTAAAATAAATATATGCATGTTCATGGGCATAAAGTGTCTCACATTTTCAGCCCCCCTTTTCCACATTAATTTCAAACATAAAATTACACTCGGGACACCTGCAGTATAACACGAGCAGGTCCCGATGTATACATACTGATTTACGTGCAGTTGCACATTACTGATTCTATTAAGCTATATTATGTTTTAAAAGAATTATAAAAACATAATATGGCTTGGTGTAAAGTAGGTCAAATTTTTTTTTTTTTTAGAAAAAGCTAATGACACTCGTTTTTAGTTCGTCTCAAAATATCAAATACTATTTTTTTAAAAAATTAAAAATTAGAAATTTTTCACTTTGATTCATTCTGAGGATTTTTTTCCCCCTTCGGATGACTATTTTTCATATAATCCTTTGTATCTTCTCTTCATTTTATCTAATTCCTACGTTAATGGAACCATTAGAGAGGTGAATGTCTGCTCTTTCAGCCTTAATCAACTAAACGTTTAATGGTAAATTAAGTGTTTTTGTTTTATAGCTCAGCATGTGTAAGAGGATTTCGCTTTATATGAGGAAGTTAGTTGTTATCAATCATGTCACCATAGTTACTGTCTTATCACTTCATTTATACTCATAAAAGGTATGGTCGAATCTTTGTCCACAAAGACGCTAAAAAGGAATGACATCGCACATATTGGTTCAATCAATAAAGTATTATATATTGTTAATAATATGTTTAATTTAATTAAATCTCATTAAATCACCTTTATCCTTCGTCGTAAACCTACCGACTGCCCTACAGTCTCCTTTAATAATATTGACCTTACCCTTGTCGAACAGATCCGCTACCTTTGACTGCATCTGGACAAACGACTATCCTGGAATCCTCACACAACACTGAAAAGACAGGAAACTGCATGTCGATTTCGACTATTACAGCACTTACTGGACAAACGGTCTAAACTTCCAATTCATTACAAAAGACTGATCTACATGACTGTAATAAGGCCAATCTGGACATAAGGAGTTGAGGCTCCACTAAACCTTCGAATTCCTCTCGTATTTAATCCTTACAATCCAAAATCCTTCGTAAAATTCTCAATGCTTCTTACTTTGTCACAAATAAAATCATACATAAAGACCTTAATGTTCCCTATGTAACCGATATAGCCCGAACCCGATATCATTCCATCCATTACAAACTCCCTAACCATCCAAACCCACTAATTTCTAACCTTGCTTCCTCTTCTATTCCTGACTATCCTCCGAAGATGGCCATGAGATCTGCTAATTTAAAACGTCATTAGAGTGCTACCAATGGGTAGTTTCTATACATACCTGTAATACTCCATTTTAACTGAGATCAAATTTATTGAATGTATTATAATGTACAGTTGTAAATAGCAATAAATAAATAATAATAATATAGATTAATTCTGGTTACAATTCCACATAGATCTACACGGTAAATGAAGGTGCTTATATCTGTTTCTGACCATATTTTTAACTTTTAATATAGTGTTTTTTTTTTAATAAGAAATACTTTCACAAAGAAAATAAAAAAGATAGGTTATTTAGATACCCTCGTAGTTTAAACAAATTATTTAAATTCACTGATCAATTAGCCCGTATGTGATTGGACTATGGGACATGTAATTATTGTAGTAGCTTGTTCCTATATTCAAATGGAAGTGCTGTGATGAATTCTAAATAGCTAGGAAGGCCTGGTTTGCCTCAAAGGGTTCTCTGTCTTCGCTATAAATGCCTTAGGACAATGAATTCAATTCTAACAATTGTCAGGGTTAATTGAATAGCTAATAATGAATACAATTGTTACAGATAAGTGAATTGCTAATAGTAAATTTTATTTTACAAACACAATTTACTATATTGAAACACATTTGTCATGTTCCTTGTACAAAGTAATTTAATGGTGTGGTTTTTAAAAATAGAAATGTTTTATATGAATTTTTACTTGGTGCATTTTATTTTTTACTTCCCTAAATATGAAATATACAGTATGGTGAAGTATTGGAATCGTATAAATCTTTTTTGACGGAAAAGATTTAAGGTTACCTGAATCTTAATAACCAAATCTCCGAAGATGGTATGTGTGTTTATGGGAAGTATCCGGTTTAGAAACGAAAAACGAGTTTGATATTAAATGTTTAATGGCTATATATGCGACGGATGTTACAACAATTGTTTGAATAAAATAAACTGACCGTGCCATTTTATATAATCGATTTTGTTTAACAATTTTTAATAAACCGAATATATTAATGTAAAAATAAGATGTATTTAGTATCAACTAAGTCTTATCCTCGTGGAAATATTCTGACATTGCTTGAAATGTCGGATGTCAAAACGTTTTTCCCAAAGTACTTTTAATTTCATTTATTTAAAATAATTAAATATCTATTCTTTTTAATTATTATGAAAGAATTTGATAATGAACTAAAAAAAAATATCAGGCCAGCAGACCCGGCAATGGTTTGCTATTTATTAACTAGTAGATTTAAAGATGAATATAGATTGAATCAACTATTGAAAGTTTGATATCAATCTTTGTATTTATTTAAAATAAATCCTTTATTTATACACTATTATTATAATTCGGCGACATGAATGACAATATATGGGATAAGGAACATATAAGTTTTTTAAATATTTTTTTTCATTCTACTACAAAACTCAAGGCTCTCTTTACATAGAGGACCGCTGTGCCTTGGATATTTGTTGATAAATGAAAATTCTGGAAAATAAAAATTATGGATTAGTGTTATATGAAATTTTAATTTTATTACAATTTCCTTGACGCATAATTGTCTTTATTGAAATCCTAGATTCAGTCTTCTTTGAACCTGGGATGTGGGCTCGGTATTGTATTTTGTATTAAAAACTATTGGTTCTTAATTTATTTAGTAGAAATATCAAATAAATAAAAATAACTTCAACACAACTCAACTAATCTGCACCATACGTGGAAGTGGCTTAGAGTTCTATAAGCTGCACCAAAGAGCACAAACCGTATATAATTATAATATTAAATATTTTTTAAAAAAATTCCTTTATCTGAAAGTAATATTTCGCCATTAATAGAACAATAAATCTAAATTTTGTTAAAAGAGCAGACATATCGCCTTTCCAACATTTATATTACAGAAATAAAATAAGGAGCTATGAACGATTATATGAACAATGCACACCAGAAGAAGAATAAAATCTTCAAAATAAGTCGAAAATTTTGCAATTTTGATTTATTTCAAAAATGCTATTTAAGATAAATCAGACGGCGCTGGATCATTGGATTTTTCCTTTAAAAAATATTGTTGTCCTACATTACCCTAAGCCTTATTATGTTTATGTTTGTATTATGTCACTCGAGGTCGCTTCGAATCTGGTTGACTTTTTTTACTGTGGCGGCCCCACAAAATGAAAGACTTGGCCCTCCACCATATAGTACAAGAGCCCAAGAGGAGAAAAAAGGCGCTTATTTCACCCCGGTTTTTTATTACTTAATTGAAAACTAGGTATAATCACTAGTCAAAATTGATGAGTCTGCCAAGTATAAGTAGGGTGCATAAAAAATGGTGGATGTTTCAAAACGTTAAAACTGATTAATTTTTATTCGAAGCTCTATATCTTTACAACTACCAACAACAATAGAAAATCTAAGACAGCATCATTTAAAGAAGAGTAAATTTGCTAAAATATGAGCTCTAATAGAGTTATTTACGTTAAATAGTTTTCGAGATATAGTTTTTTAAAAAGCAACATTTCATAAAAATGTTGTATGGGACGTACTGAAAGATCAGTAGTTAGTGAATGTATTTTGAAAATCTTTATCTCAAAAATCATTTGACATACAGATATCTATTAGCCCTCAAATTAAAGCTAGTTTAATGAGCTAGAGTAGTATTTGATGTTTATTTTCGTAGGAGCGGTAGTTTTCATGAAATTTGCTAAAATAAATAAGTTTATAATTGTTCGACAAATTTTCATTTGCCAAATTTATATTCATTTGTATATATCATAAAAATTATTACCTCTACGAAGATAAGTGTAATAAATAGCTTTATTACAAGTTAAATTTCCTTTATTTTGAGTGCCCGCAGACATATGTACGTATTATTGTTCTTGAGACATATTTTTTTCAAAAATCAAACATTTAACTAGAAATTAAAATTTTGTGAGTATATTTGGTCAAAAATAGCATTAAAACTACTACTCCTACAAAGATAAACGTTATAAACTAATTTATAGTAAATTTAACTAGATTTAATTTGAGTGCTGGTAAATATCTGTACGTCCAATGATTTCTGAAATAAAGTTTTTCATAAATCAAACTTGCTGTCCGAACAACTATAAATCAATTTATTTTAGCAAATATCATGAAAACCACTAATCTTACGAAGGTAAAGGTCATAAACTACTTTATAGCACATTAAACTAGATATAATTTGATTACTAATAGACATATGTACGTCACATAGTTCCTGAGATATAGATTTCTCAAAATAAGTTAACTAACTACTGATATTTCAGTGCATTTTTATGAAATGTTGCTTTTTAAAATGCTATATCTCGAGAACTATTGAACTTAAATAGCTCTATAAGGGCTAATATTTCAGAAAATTTACTGTTCTTTAAATAATGTTCTCTTAGATTATCTAGTGTTGTTGGTAGTTTTTAAGATATAGAGTTCCGTATGAAAAATTAATGTTTTTTTAAGGTTTTGAAACAGCCGCTATTTTTTATTCCCCCTAGCTATACTTGACAGACTCCTCAGTTTTGACTAGTAATTATACATAGTTTTCTTTAAAGTGATCAAAACTTGGGATGAGATAACTGCCTTTTTTTCTTCCCGGCTCTTGTACTAATAGTTTGAATAGATTGGTCACCTCTTGATAAATTTCCTTCCCTCCCCCCCGTATGTAAGAAATGACCAGGAGGGGGGTTATAAGAAAAAATTCAAAATATTGCATTATCAGCCATGGTTTGAAAATACTAGGCTATTTTTTAAAATTTATCTTCAAATTACGACTAAAATAATTACCTAAGGTGTAGTTAGTTTACCTTGACTATGAATTTATATAATTAGGACTTGGTTAACAAATGAATGCATAATAAGTGAAATACTGTGTTAATAACAAGTCAAAATATATTTTTTTAAAAATAATACAGCCTCTCTGATCAAATTAATTTATTTTATATTTATAGCCTATTCATCAAGAATTATTGTATCTCAAATCTTGAAAAAGAAACTGGGAAGATTATAAATATAAGACAACTAATGATTTTAGGTGAATATACGTATATATTTTTTATCAGATGCAGTGAAGAAAATTTACTTTTTCTACACACAAACACACTACTCAGTGTTACCACAAAACTGAGGAAGTTAAAATTACGTAAGTTAGTTAGACTGGATTTCCCCTGACCAGATAACTTTTTATGTTGCCACAAAAACCAAATTTTCCTTGGTAATTTTGTTTTGCTAAGGTTCCCCAAGGAACATGGGCGTAGGCAGGAGTAGATTTTTGTAACCTAGTGGGAAAAAATAAAGCAAATATTGAACTTATTTAATAGATGATTTATTTCTGAAAACATGTTATAATTAGTAAGGTAACATTGTTGAGTTGACATCTTCACGGATCACAAGATCACAACCACACCTTTGAAGAGACAACATCAATGAGCACAATTAATCATCATTTACTACTTATCTCTAAAAATAATGGGGGAATAATAAGAAAAAACTTTTTTTAGATTTCACTCTTCCTACTATAACTTAAGATTTTTCTATTTTAGTAATCTTACAATGTTTGTTGAAAATAAATTAAAGAAGACAACCATCGTAGTAACGTTGAGGTTGTTAATATTTTTGCCACCAATCCCAGAAGGCTTATGTTCTCATGGCAAACTACTACGTCACCTCTTTTATTTGTGTGTATTGTATGTATTTATGTACAATTACTAAGTTTATACTTTTCGTAAAATCCTCAATGCTCCTTATTTTGTTACTAATAAAACCATGCATAAAGACCTAAATGTTCCTTATATAACCGATCTAGCCCGAACCCGATATCATTCCTTTCATTATAAACTCCCTAACCACCCAAACCCACTAGTTTCTAACCTTGCTTCCTTTTCCATTCCTGGTCTTCCTCCGAGGCGCCTGAAAAGAATATGGCCTCGTGACCTTAGTAAAATGTTTTTAGAGTTCTACTACTGGGTAGTTTCTCCACATGCTGTATCATATCATTATGATTTAAAAAAAAAGAAAAAAAAATTGTACACTCGATTTTCAATAATTTATTGTGAGTATAGCTAATAAAAATTCATAAAATAATGATTGACTTTTATGAAGTAGCAATACAATGGTGGGGGTTTGAATGCGGAATTATGTATATATGTATGTGTGTAATAGACTGAGATCTGCTCCCCCATTGGTAAAATCCTGCCTACGCCATGCCAAGGAACAAATGTCTCTCTAACTATTATTATTTCCATTACAGTCTATCCATTTTATCCTGTATATAGCATTAGTTTTATTTTCTTAGACAATTATTATCCTTATTGTTTTTATATTTTTTTTTTTTTAAAAACTTACTTTTTTTTGTTACCGATTTGGAATAATTAGTAAAAGTATTCTTTATTCCTATGAATCACGGATTCTACAATTTTAATTCATTTCTTTTAAAAATAAATGAATATTTAGAAAATCATTGTTTATAGTATGAAAGCTAGCCGAAATAGGTTAAGGATGGAAGAGAGGAAATAGACCAGACGTTCCCCCCTCGGATAAAAAGACAAACTGTAAATGGTAGCTTTATGAAGATAGACGGGCTATTGCCAGTCCATTCTGTGCGGGCTAAGGTAGCCAAGCTCCCGGCTAACTCCTTCCTTTTGTTTCCTTCCACACCCTTTATATATTCCCGCACTACCCGTTTATTTCTTCCCTCAAGGCAGATAAAATAACGTTTTGGAAACATTTGTATGGTCTATATTATAATGTGGAAATTCGTTTAATATAATCTATATTACGTATAAAACACACACATCACTAAAGACCACATATATCACAATGGAGTATAAATGAATAAAAAACTCGAATAAAAAAGTGATCAAATGTTGAAAATTAAGTTTGAATAAATTTATTTTTGTTATATAATTAAAATAAAATCTCTCATTGTGTGACTTGAGCCCTGAATCTATTAATGATTTATTATTATTATGGTTACTGTTCCTTAGTTAATACTTAAATAATATTTTTTTTTAATACTGTTATTTATTGGTAGATATTACAATACAAAACGCCCTGAATTTATTAATGATTTATTATTATTATGGTTACTGTTCCTTAGTTAATACTTAAATAATTTTTTTTTTTAATACTGTTATTTATTGGTAGATATTACAATCTGCCACACAGTTGTGGGCAATAGGTAATAGTGATGAATGACCACATTCATACTAAAATAAAATAAGAATATAAATAAATGAAAAAATCTCTCTTAAAATATATACAAACAGAAGGATAAACAAAATGAACATAATCAAACTATGTGTATGAAAAAAAAGTAAATAAAATAATATAATGATAAAATAATAAAATCTCTAGTCACATTTACACTTTTATATACAATATTTACACAATCGACATGAGGATCCCTGAGCCCACTCTATCCCCCGTGTGTGAGGGGTAGAGCAGAGCTCAAAAGATCCCAGCGCATCCCTCTCGCCACATCACTGGTAGTGCGCTATGCCGCAAACACTCAACTTGTGTGGAGAATCAGACCATTGCGAGAACCCCAATTGTCCATTTTTATTTTAATAAGTCTCTTGGCCACTGCCGTTTCAACTTCCTAGGTGGGATGCTGAGATGGGTGGAACTAGATAAGATTTGAACCAAAGGATAAGGATGGTTGGAAAGGTTTACTTAAATTATTGAAAATTAACATTCTATACAGGTTCTCATATATTCACCAGAACCTCATTAATATACGGAATCCCTTAGCAAGTTCCCTATCCACCACCGAACATCTAAGAAGAATCTTAGGAAGGATCTTCCTAGAAGGTTGAAACGGCAGTGGTCCCGAGAACTTTTGTAAATTCGCTGTTATAGTTCTAACGCCCTAACTCAGTCTCCACTGGCTTTCAGAACAAGTGAAACTTATCATATATATAAAATTAATCTGTACCACTAATGCTACAGCCAGATTCGAACCTGATTCCTTGGAGTTTGTAGCCCAATGCCTTACCAGCTGGTATCAGTGAGCTACCCACTGATTTATCATATGTATATGTATAATAAATGTGCACCGCTACAAACCATGAAGGAGCAGGAGTGCAGTACTTTGTAAGGAAGTAAGTATTGTTACAAGATCAACGTTTGTGCGAGGAGGTGATTTAGTGATTTTTCCCCACTTAAAGGCACTCACTTTATAAGGCCCCGGATGGCTTCTAAACCCACCTGGACCGTAATTTTTTTTATTTCTCTCTATATTATGGTTGTTATTTTATGTTATTATTGTTGTTCTCAACATATTATAATTGGTGGTTATCTCTTTTTTTCTTAGTAATTTATATAAACGTACATTGTGACTGTAGTACTAATAATCCTTCATCTCATGACAGAGTTGGGCAAAAATTAGTAAAATAAAATTGGAATTAGTACAAATATTATTATTCAATATAATACTAGGTTATTAATACAATATATGTATATAT
>NW_027115809.1:1152592-1153112 GCF_000696795.3 Halyomorpha halys | reverse complement strand
TATATATATTATCGAGCCATTAATAAAAGATAAAAGATTATTGTACTATATCAATTTAGCTGTAGTTTTATGGTAACTAATTTTTGCCAAACTCATCGTTCCGGTTACTAATAGACTTACATTTCATAATTTCTAAGCTCGAATAAAGTTCTCTCTTCTTGAAGATAGTCGGAGATACCAGACAGCTCATCTGACTACTACTTGCGAAAATGGTGTTCACTTTTTTCCATGCTCAGGTAACATCCACACCTTTCAAATTTACATAATCCAGATTTTAGTTAAAGCGTGTTTGTGGTTGTATCGTGAAAATGCGAGTAGCCTAAGCCATGTGGCTATGCAAAACGGTTCTCTTCGTCCGAGCTATGCATTTTTATTGCTATATTAAAGGGAGCATATATAGCCGCTCTATTTAGAGCAGAGTGAAAATGTACATTTAATATTCAAAATCCCTTCTTGTGTACGGATGAAAAAAAATATTGAAAGGATTTTTCAGCTAAGCTTCACACTTTATTTGTAAAGG
>NW_027115809.1:1148281-1152496 GCF_000696795.3 Halyomorpha halys | reverse complement strand
TTAAGTCGCCAAAGCTATCAACTTGAACAGCCCTGATCAAGCTCTATAATAATAGTAAAAATATTTTATATTATTAACTATTTTTGTTTCTTTTCTTACCGCAACCCTGACCATTTTCTTCATTATTTGAAATTATATGGTTAATTATTTATACATATAAAAAATATTTTTCTTAAAAAAAAACATAGAGGTATTATTAATAGATGATTCCAAGAAAAAAAATTGATATTGATGGTTGGATAATTGTGTCTTCATCGGTGATTTTTAAAGTGGATACCTTAATTATAATAAATACCAATTCAACTATCAAAAAAATTATTTTAAATCACAAAATATTCAAATCACAATGAAGTGGCTTCAGGCGTACTATTCACTTACATGCCATTGCAGTAATTTAATTAATTAAATAAATTATCTATAAATCGTAAATAATTATCGACCCAAATTATAATACCTTAAACCTTTTAAATTTTATTCCTGGCACTTAATTAAAGTTCACATATAACTACATACAGTAATTAAACAATCCTTTTCTTAGAAACTCACAACATTTAGCTGATTAATGATCTAATTTTATGTAATGAGTTTATTATTCACAATTTGATATCATTATCAATAGTTATATTTTTCATGGCATATTGTTAAGAATATTTAATCTTGCTATAGGTAAAATATCTTTTCGATGCATCAACAACAATTTTTGCAATTTAATTTGTATACTTTTCTACTAACAAAATATCCAGAGGTTAAAATAGTTGAAACAGTTTTGTGAACGACCCTGCGGCCCCCAGGCTGAGGAAGGTGTGGTCCCATCTGGCCGGGGAGCAGACATGGACGTCTGGTTTTAATTCCGGCTGGAGGGAAAGTCTTTATGGGGCCGTCTGTGATGAAATCAGAGGATATTGGATCCCCCCTCACAATAAAACTACCAACACAATTTGCTGAGACCAACCTTTTCCTTATTTTTTATTCTCAATCCCGGAGAATGAATCTCCGTAAGCAATATCGGTATTAAATGCGGCAAAAATCTACGTTGAACCAGGAAAACTGATCCCTTTTACAAAATTCATGACATAATCGCCACAAATGATCAGTGATTTGTGAAAAAGATCTTTTTAGTGAATGTCGACTCCGATACATTCTTAGTGAATAAGTAGCTCTAATCCTAGAGAGGACTCGGAGTGGTTCTTGAAGAAGTCTTTTTATTTTAGAATAGTTGTTTGATTAATTAAATAACCTTACATCTTTGACTGCAAATTTAAAACCAATTTAATGATGTCATCTGAGAATGAGAGAATTAATATCAATAATTGATGATAAATGAGTCAAAATATATATTATACATAAAATATCTTAATGTAAAATATATCTAAAATGTATAATAACTTGTATATGGGTACTTCACATTGATGCTAAGTACATTTCCACTTACTTTATAAACAATGTAATCAAAAGTCTCTTTTTTTAGAAAAACTATGACTTTTCAATTAATTTTCCAAAGAGAGAGAACCTTCAATTGTATTTTTCGTAAACCTAGTGGACGCACCACTGTGAAGTAAGCCATCGATATTACTACGAATGGGCCCTAGCTGTAGAAAGATCCCAGCTCAAATATGAATGAAGGATTCTACGACGGTAGAACAAGAATTGGAGAAGGAATAAAACAAATATAGAAATTACAGCATCATTCTCTGACCTGGATATATGCTAATCTGTCAACTGGCAAGATCACGCCGAATAGGGGGGGGGGCGGATGGACAATCGTTAATTTTAAAACTTTACTAAATATTTCTTAGTCTCGTAGTAATGAATGGTCGTTATTTCGACAAAATATTCCTAGAGTATCGTTACCAAACTTTGATATCGATATCAATAAGAAATTTAAATATCTATGTAGATATAAAATATTGGATTACATTCCATTATATAACTATAAACCTTTTTTTGAAATGTTTTGGTCTTTTTTGAAAAACAAATATCGAAATATTGATAGAATATACCTGCCAAAGTTTAATATCTTTAAGAATGTGGAATGTATCAATGAGAACGAAATATCAAAATTAAATTGTAACCTTTAATTTACAATTTATCCTAAAATATCAATATTTCGAAAAAATATTCTTAGAACATGGTTGCCAAAGATCAATATCCGTATCAAAAAGAATGTGGAATGCCTAAATCGAAACGAAATATAAAAATTAACTTCAACCTTTAATTATATAATTACAATTATGATAGGAATGAATCATCTGTACCGATACAGATGTGTGGGAAGACCATGTTTGCGCAGGAAACATTTTGGAAAAACAAAATATAAACACCACAAAAAGTTTCGTAACGAAGATAAATGCCAAATGGCATCCAATTAATACATAATTTTTATTTAATTAATTTACTTTTTTATCTTATATTAATTGAACGTACTTCTAGTAAACATTTATTTCTTGTTGGTTCAGGTAGAATTTAGTCACAAAAAGGTAAAAAAAAAATTATTTTAAATTTTAGTATATTTATCTTTAATTTTTTATAAAATATTTATGAGATGCCAATAACAAAGCTTGTGATACACAAATTCCTATCACTGTAACACACAGCTGAAGTTGATGGTATTTTCTGGCTGTTGGTGTGAGATGCTGCTTTTTGGTACGCAACTATCTGCTCTTGTCTTTTTCTGTCCTGATGCCTGAATTGGTAGAACATTATCAAATTGGATATTTTAAAAATATTTGAGGTAGTTATGAACTTATAGAGTAAATGTCAGCATCGTTTACTGATTTTGGTAATTTAATGCAAAAATGAATATTACTTTAAAATTTATTTGAGTTAAAATGAATGGGTGGGCAGCGCGAGGTTTTGTATTAGTGGATTACATTGGATTTAATTAAAGAATAATTAACAGAAATAACTTTGTTTGACAAAAAAAAAAATGAAATTATGAGAGAATTTAAAGAATTTATGAAAAATTAAAGAGAGATAAAAGTTCAGTTTTGAAATGAATGAAATGTCTATTATCAAGTCAAATCAAACTAAAATTAATAAAATGTGGGTTTTTAGTCCTACTATTTATAGTCATTTTGAAAGGTGTATTATATAAAAATCAATTGTGAAGTCTGCTCCCATTTTTGCCCTGCTCATTCTCAGGCATATCTCTGTTGAGAGTCTCTCTACTTAGCCATGTTCATATGTTGAGAAGAAAATGATGAAATGAAATTCTTCCTACGTTGCCTTATATACCTGGCCTTGCATGACAAGGCAGATCTTCTCTTGTCCTTTGTCTAAAATGGTGTCTGTAAAATGATGCAGATAAGAGATAAATAATTTAGATGATTTTAATTTCATTCAAACCGTAATTAATGAGATAATTCTTAATCAGGCATAAGGATTTTAATGCCGGTATGACAATCTGAAAACTAATAGCTTCTTCCACTCATACTTAGTCCTCATGTGTTGGAGGACATGGGAATCTCCCCCATATTTTAGGCATCTTAAATGGGCTCTAATAAAAAAAGAAGAAGCAGCTATAAAAATACCCTTAACTACAATAAAGGGATAGGTGTTGATATTTTAAATTTAGGAAGATATATTAACCCATGAGAATAACAAGTCGAATAAGGCGACATAAATCCCCTAAGAGTAGTAATAAATAAATGATCCAATAGGAACGTTATGGCTCTCAGTTTAGATAGATGGCAAAAGGAACCGACAAAAAGCAGCGGTTGGAGGTAAGTGATGTCCCCCGGGTCGCCGATAAGGATAGTCGCCCGACAAAGGCTGAGGAGGAACGATTGTCTGCTTTTTACAGCGAGCTCTAGAGTGCGCTAGTCGGGGGATGGACTATATTTCAACCCGTTCCTAACTTAATGAGGTCGTCCATTAATGTGCCCTTTCTGAATTATTGTTCAGGGAGAATTGAACTGAAATTAGAGAAATCTTCAAAATTTAATAAACTTTACCCAAAAATAGGAACAAGACAACATATGAGTTAATATCTATTTTAAAGTTTATTTTTTATTTATTTGTTGATATTTACAACTGTATAAAAAAATACAACCAGTAAATTTGATCATAATGAAATAATGATATGATACACGATGTAGAGAAACTATCCAGTAGTAGAACTCTAAAAACAGTTTACAATATAAGGTCACGAGGCCATCTTCTTTTCAGGCGCCTCGGAGGATTGCCAGGAATGGAAGAGGAAGCAAGGTTAGAAAC
>NW_027115809.1:1144791-1148231 GCF_000696795.3 Halyomorpha halys | reverse complement strand
ACAATATAAGGTCACGAGGCCATCTTCTTTTCAGGCGCCTCGGAGGATTGCCAGGAATGGAAGAGGAAGCAAGGTTAGAAACGAGTGGGTTTGGGTGGTTAGGGAGTTTATTATGGAAGGAATAATATCGGGTTCGGGCTAGATCGGTTACATATGGAACATTTAGGTCTTCATGGATGGTTTTATTAGTAACAAAATAAGGAGCTTTGAGGATTTTATATTTAAAAGTATTTTTTTTTTTCATCAATCGAAGGGGTTATGTTATGAATAGTAAATTTTAAGAATACAAAGTTCAATTTTTTTTTTGGCTTAAAGCACCTATACCCCTCCCCCCCTTCATCGACACAAAAGATTCAAATGTTACATAGTCCCTTAATCCACTTACTCCTTCAATTTTAGGTGTTGATAAATTTTTACGAACATAAGATTAAGACTTAGCAAGGTTTTTTTTTCTTCCAAGAAGGACGAGTTCAATGAAGGACATTATCACTAAGTTTTATCCTGTTAAAAGTTGGTTTTATTATTAATTAGAATTCATATACTATTTACGTATATAAATTATTGCTAATTCGGATTTAGTGAAATTTGTTTTTTTAAATTTCCGTTTCTTTGAATGTTTAAAATTTTAGCAGTTTACTGCGGAAGGTTATTAAAGTTAAAGGTCATTAAAGTTTTAATTTTCCATGTTGTGAAATCATTTTAAATGTTAACTGTTTTTGTCACCAAGCTTGGTTAAGGTAAGTAAGTTACAAAGGTAAGATATTGCTCCCTACATGGGGTACTAGGCAGAACTTGGCTAGAGTAGTAAGATAAAAGTTACAGTATAAACTTAGATTAAGTTTGAGCATAGAAATTTTGTTTATTGTAAGAAACTTAAGTTACAAAATTGTATTTTGAAAGATGATTGGTATTAGTTGTATTATAGTACTAGGACAAATTTATTTTAAAAATGTCGATGTTCAAATGCACAAGAGTGAGTCTCTTGCAGTCCAGTAGTTGTTGGTGTCATTATTGCGAAGCGGCAGAAGGGTATCGAAGAGAGAATTGCAGCGCTTTGAATTTTGCATTGCAGATTTTTAGAATTTCGATTTTGTTAACAAAATTCATAATACTGAAAATAAACAATGTTTTCTGCTGTCTGTGTGGGTCTTCTTTCTGAACCCCGATGAACTCACGCCAAAAACCCCATGGCTGTAATATTAATTAATATATTGAAGATAAAAAGCTTCGTACAAATCGCGGCTTGACATTAACTAAAGTTAAAAATAATGATAAATGTTCGACATGCAACTCTATCGAGGACCCATTACATATTACACTAAATTGCAGTAGATATGACAAATACAGGGTTAAATATCCCCTCATCCAAAACTATAGCGCTTTCCTCCGAGGGGAGGCAGATCTAGATAGGGCTTCAGGCGTTGTGCAAATTTATGGCAGAATCCAAAGTAGATTTTTAAAATTAAATAAATAATAACAATTTACATCCTCATTATTTTATTATATAACAACAGGGGCAGTGTAGAACTCCAACGGGAGTCTTGGGCCGAAGTAAGAAAGATAAAAAGCTCCAAGAAAAAATAACAACTAATACTTCTTTGGAGTTGATTTATTAAGAGTTAAAAAAAGTAATGAGTGAAAAAGTAAAGAAAATAAGTTTGAAAATGGCCAAAGTGGAAAAACTACCAAAATGTCGAAAATTCAGGCATAAAGAGAGAGAAGTGCTTTATTCATCCATGCTGCCCAAATACATCGGGTTGCTACATTACACAGCATACTAATCAATCCGTGATCGGACATATATAAATTACATATTTTTACAAGATACAATGATAAAGAAAGAAAACTCCCCTCTCTCTCCCCCTCCCCCCCCCCACGGGTTTCTTTTACCATCAATTCCAATCTACACACTAAATAAAAATATTTCAATTTATCCTTTTTTTCTTTCCTTTTCTTGTCCCTTCCATTTCACAATTTTTATGTCATTTCATTGATCGACAAATTCACTCTCCCGAATTCCCCTTCTCAGATCCTCCCCAGTCACCCGCTAAACAAATTCACTATTAAACAGCGATGTGAGATCGAACCAGAGAAATAAAAGTCACAGCAGTAGATCATTTTACAGTAAAACAAACAAATAAATGCATTTTACCAAAACATAACTAATACATAGATTTAAAGGAAAATTAATAAAACGTTAAAAGAAATACTTGACTAGATAAATAAGTTTTTTAAAAAAATAAGTAAAGAAATATATTTATATATATTTATTATTATAATAATAAAATAATTTAATGAATAAATAAGTTCAAAAAAAAGAAAATGGTTTCAAATAAAATTAATTAATAGTTTTATTTCTTAAACCGTGGGTTTAATGAGGTTCTAAGACTATTTGTCCTCGACCATTCTGATAGATAATTAATAACCATTTATGCATATTGTTAACAGTTTATGAATTCGCAAAACGAATTTTAATTAGCTAATAATAGTTAAATAAGTACTTACATAACATAGAGCATGTTAATAGATAGCATTTTACAATTTTAGCACGTTATATTACTTTGGTAAGGTGAGGTGTAAAATATCATAAACTAAAAATAAAGCCTGTAATAGGATACAGCTTGCTAACCTCCTTAATAACTGTGCAAAAAAAGGAGCAGGTGTGCTTCTGCACGAAACTAGAGACCTTGCCTTATGCAGATGTTCTTGTGTGGAAAAAATTAGGCCAGGGAGAAAGTCCGAGCTCTAGCCTCTTGGATCTGCACTAAGCCAAACCGCAACTAACTAAAGCTCTTCCAAGGCTAAGTCCAGAAATTATTTTATTTAAAACTATTAAAATTGTGCCTGTTAAGGCATGGAGATTTTTAAGGGGCCATATCGTCAATTGAATTGCTTCCTCTTGCAATTCAGTTTGATAAGTGCCCAGTCTTTCGTCGCTTTTCAACAACATCATCTATTCTGTTTTGATCAGTTTTTTTATTATAATTGATTTTGTAGCACTTTCACTTTATAATTCATTATTACATTTTCTCTTAATATTCTATATTTAACCAAAATATTCATGTATGTAACCACTTACTTACTTATTGATAACTCACAAAATTCATCATAACTCCATTTACTAAAAAATACGTGGTTGTCAAATTTCTAAATGAGGCACTCCCATTCAATCCCATAGAAACAGTAATTGGAACAAAACTCATTTTGTAATATGTCAAAAGTTGGATTTGCAAATAGAAATCAACAAAGTATTATGAAATAATTATTTCGTTAAGATAATCCAAATAACGTGCATCGCGAAACTTATATATTAAAAAATAAAAAGATTTGTGCACTGTTGAATTATCAGGTGCCAAAGTAATCTTTTAAAAAAATATTTTATCTTGATTAAATAACTTTATATATACTCACACCTATCACCTTTGGTCCGAAACAGTTAA
>NW_027115809.1:1128063-1144488 GCF_000696795.3 Halyomorpha halys | reverse complement strand
TCTTAAAATAAAATAAATAATTTTATAGCATCTTTTTTTTTTTTTTATCAACATAAAAATAAAGTAAAGAAATCGATGAAATTTGCTTTTATAAACTTTTCGAATGATTGGACGCTCTTTAGTGCCTGAATCTTGTGGATGGCGAAAAAAAGGTTTAGACGTAAAATTATTATAAAAATTTTCATATTTAATTTCTTATGCAGATTGTTTTATCTCAGAGCCAATAATTATCGGGATAATTATAAGTATAATTTTTCAATTTTTATTTTTATTCTTCCTAAAATTAGCATTCACAATACGAGTTGAAAAAATCCCAGAACTTTTTCAAGATCCCAATAAATATGAAGAATCGTACTGATATATAAATTTATGACTTCTTTATGAGATTGTTCATATATGACAAGTCCATATTCTTTTATTTTTATTTTTGAAGCATATTTCTATGTTTGAAAATTGTTCGTTAAATGGATGCTGTAATTCACTTTCACTCACAATATATAGAATATATATTAAGAGAATGTAATGCAATCGTACTTAATTTCGAATTCGAGTTTTCAACGGAAATGGACGTTTCAAGTCCCCTTAAGTCCAAATAACCAATTCTCACAATGTCGACAGCCGTAATTTCTACCTTAGAGGATAAATTTTATACTTTTTTAGAATTTTCTCAAAAACAGCTCCAACGACTTTTATCAAACTCGGTTAATCAATGTACAATTAAGTTGTCTTTAATACCACATATGTCTTATACTCATTGAAATAGTCTAACAGGGTCTAAGTGACGAAAATAATTCCTCTAAATTACTTTTGATTTTACTTATTTAAGTAAATAACCAGTTTCCATTATTAGTTATAATATACAACCCGTGTGGAGTAGCTAGTCTCCCATCGGGTGCCTCCCCAGATGGCGAATAGGGGGATTCTCAGGTACGCATCCTCTGCCTGAAGCCGAAACCTCACGCAGACACAGAAGAGAAGACTGGCCACCATACAGAGATTGGCTCTGCTGAGGGTCACGAAGACATACAGAACGGTGTCGCATGATCGTGCTGGCCGCAGCGAAGCCCCTGGACCTCATCCTCAGGGAGGATGTCCTTAAATATGAAGTAAAGAGGCAGGGACTAGAAGCGCTGCTGGAGGAGCTCCAATAGAGGATCGGCGAGACTTGTGGAAGAAAATACTGCGGGAGGACACAATACAGAAGTGGAATGGACGGTGGGTAGCAAGCCAGAAGGGCGCTACTTTGAGAAAATTCTTCCCTACCGTCCTTTCTAGACTGAAGGCTAAATGGGTCATCCCAGACTATTGGGTCTCACAGATCTTAACAGGACACGGGGGGTTTCGGGGAAAGCTGCAGAGCTTTGGAAAGAACATCGACCCCCGGTGCCCCACGTGCGGAGTTCCTGAAACAGCAGAACACGTAATAGTGGATTGATCCGCCATGGAAAGACACCAAGCCAGGCTGTCCAGAAAGACCGGGATTTTCGCCCCCGCCGAGTCGGACTTTCCCTGGTTGATGGAAGAAGAGAATCCCTTCTTCAGGGAGTTCATTTGCGGATGGAAGGAGGTGGTGGGCCCCATTCATTTCACGATGGGAAGGGCTTGACCGCCCAACATCGGCGAGCCAACAGAAGATGGGGAAGCTGACCCAGACTGAGACCAGAAGGGCTAGACCAGCCAGGTAACTGCAGGAGGCATCCAGACGGATGCGCTCCAGAAGGGCCTACCGAACGGATGAAGATCATTGGGAGCAGTGGCATGCGCAATCCCAGCGCGCACTACCCGACTGCTCCCACACCCCGTATGCCAGAAATGGCAAGGGAGGGGGGATAAAAAAAAAAAAAAAGTTATAATATACAAGAGCCGTCCATAGCTCAGGTCATCGAGGCGCAGATCTCCGCAACCTGCAAATTGCGGCGGCTCTGGTTCGTATCCAGTCTGAGGCGTCAACATTTTTCATTTCTGTGGTGGTCCCACTATATAAAAATTGCCCCCCTCCACCATGTGTTTAGAATAGGTTGGTCGTTCAAATGTACACTTCTTCATTATCTTTCGTTGAACTGTTGTATTTTGTATGAACTGATGTAGTTTGTATTCGTCACTATCTCCTCGAGAAAGCCTGAAGTACTAACTTTTAGTAAGTTAGTGGATGTTACATTGTACCAGATTTTTTACGCTTTCAATTGATTGAAACACTACATTTCATTACGTATTCAAATTTTATCCTGTCTCCCCTTATTGTAATGTAAATAATAAGAGTTTAAACTTCTGATATGGATTTAAATATTTCCTCATATGAAACTATGTAATTTCGGAACTAACATCGTGAAATATATTTCGAATTAAACTTTACTCCCTGTTACAATTCAGAGGCTGTTAAGTTTAGGAGGTAGACCTGGAGATATTGTAGAGTAAACAGAGAAAGATAACAAAAGCAGTGTGTAAGTTATCAAGAAGTGATGATGTATGCAACCCGACCCGGCTTATACAGAAGGCTCTTCCTCGCATCTACTCTAATTTATAAACCGCCATGTATCAAGATACTTTGTGATACATACTCCCATTGTAATATTTTATAAATAATTATAATAATAAGTTTACGAAAGATTCCCGTAAACTTCCTCCAAGGATAATTACAGAGAATTTTCATGATAGACATTAACAAAGTTTTACTGAGTATAAATAATAAAAAAAATTAAATTAAATTGATCGACCATGTGTAGTTAATTATATAAAGGTGATCCGGAAGACGGTCAAAATATTTACACAGAACAACAGAAAATAAATATTGACAACCAACATTACGCCTTTGGAAGACATTAGGGAAATGAGAAGAAAATACTGACATTGTAAAGCATGATAAGTAGAGATCGGATTTAAGTGCAGTTACATCTTTTATTCTTTAGCTTCTAATTCCACTAATCCTGGACAGGAAATCGAAGAAAAAGAGGAAAAAAGGAAAAGACATACAAAAAACAGTGATTATATTTTCCGAAAAATTACACGTTGGGGGATTTTTCCACGTTCTTACAAGTTTTGAATTTTGTCTGCACAAAATTGCTCGTTTTACTCTTTTTTTTAAAATTAATTTATTGCTATTTACAACTGTACATTATAATACAATCAATTAAATTGGGGTGTTAAAGGCGTGTAGAGAAACTACCCATAGGTAGCACTCTAATGACGTTTTACATTAGCAGGCCTCGTGGCCATCTAATTTCAAGCGTCTTGGAGGAATGTCAGGAATGGAAGAGGAATCAAGGTTAGAAACTAGTGGGTTTGGATGGTTAGGGAGTTTATAATGGAAGGAGTGATATCTGGTTCGGGCTAGATCGGTTACATATGGAACATTATGGTCTTTATGTATGATTTTATTTGTGACAAAGTAAGGGGCATTGAGGATTTTACAAAGGATTTTGGATTGCAATGATTGGATACGAGAGGAATTCGAAGGTTTAGTGGAGCCCCAACTCCGTATGTCCAGATTGGCCTTATTACAGTCATGTAGATCAGTCTTTTGTAATGAATTGGAAGTTTAGACCGTTTGTCCAGTAAGTGCTGTAATAGTCGAAATCGACAAGCAGTTTCCTGTCTTTTCAGTGTTGTGTGAGGATTCCAGGATAGTCGTTTGTCCAGATATAGTCGTAGGTAGTGGATCTGTTCGACAGGGGTAAATCAACATTATTAAAAAGGAGACTGTAGGGCAGTCGGTAGGTTTACGACGAAGGGTAAAGGTGATTTGATGGGATTTATTTTAATTCTCTAATTAATACACCATTCTTCAAGAGATGTGGTATGGGATTGAAAAGTTTGGGATGCTATCAAAGGATTATTATTAACTGCGAGACACACTTATGTCATCAGCATGTATGGTGAGGATAGTGTTAGGATTGGTTGGGATGTCATTATAGACAGTGTAGAAGAATTAATCTTATAATATCATTACATCTTTAATACAAATTTTTTTTTCAAAGTATAAAAAATATAGGTATGTTGGAAACGTATTTGAATTCTCCAATTACGACACCATTCTCCGAAGGCTGTAGTATGGGTTACTCTTTTTAGGCTGAATTTCAGATGAAGCAAGAAACGGAAAGAGGATTAACGGAGCAGTACTGCCCAGACGGAGAATGATATAGGAAAAGACTGAAGAAAATCAAAGTTCTTTTGGGAAAGAGAAATTCGAAGAAGGGAGTTGCGTGGACAGAAGAAAGAAAATAGTCACGCAGAGATAATGAGGGGGAAATGGGAGGAAAGGAAAAACAAGAGAGAAAAAAAGTAATGTGGTTCATATGATGTACCAAATATTCGCATGGCCTCTAGGGCAGTGGCGTCGTGGAAGCTTATCTTAGGATGAGGTTTGGTCAGTACCTAATTCGAAGTACTGTCTCAAAATTGGTTCATTTTTGAGCTTTAAAGCACTAGTTCGGACACGGAAATATATGTGCATTCATGTCCCTGTCGATATCTATTAAACCTAATTTGAACCGTCTTGATTTACCGACTTTCGTCTCCCAGAGTTCTCAAAACACTCACATTTTTTAATTACTTTTACTAAAGTATTATACTAATAGAGATTCGTCAATTCTCCTGAATTATTTTTCATTTGATACCTCTTTTGAGGAAAAAAAAAACAAAGCCGTGAGAGCCTGAAGAGCCCTCTGGATCTATCGTATCGTAAAATGTACATGTATGATAATATTATAAAAGAAGTTAAATTATTTATACATTGGATGACTAAATATTGTCCGTTTTCAAAGTGAATCCCTAAAAATATATATTAAATATTTTCAGCAATCTTTAAAAATTTATAAAAATTATTTTGCGTTTTTAAAAAAAAATTGTGCTTTTTATTAAAAAATATAATTAACTGATATAATACATTATTATCAACCTTACAAAAACATAATGTGTTTATATTTATGTTTAAGTGTGTTTATATTTATGTTGTTTAATATATATGTAATATAATTTTCGAATGCTAAAGGTGAATTATCTGTTATTAAAAGTTGTAGATGAACTATGGAGCTTCAAACGTTCAATTATAGCAAAGATTTAATGAAGTAGGATGGTTTCCTCGAAAAAATATAATTAAAATAAACATTATGATACTTGAAAAATAATTAAAAGAAATACAATTTTTAAAAGAATAGTAATAATGCAGTAAATAAAAAATTACATTGCACGAGTTATTAAAAGTTGTTACGATATAAATAAAATAGAACGATAGTTGAAGGCAAGTATGAGAAAATATTAAAGATAAATTATACAAAACATTCTAAAATAGTCTGTATTTTTAACAGGAAATAATTTTCTCTCCCACGGTTTTCCACCCACACATTTTAAAACAATACATTAGGGATACAATTGTGGATCTCTTGAAATAGTTTTGAACAGTTTCCGCCTCAACGTTGAGAATTTCTCTTATTGTTTCTCTTAGCAAAAAAAACCTTAGTTCTATGGTCTAGATTTTATAAACCTAAAAACATATGTCTGTCCATTGTAAAATAAAACTCTTTCAGTTTCATTTTTGAACTAAAACGTTTTCAGATTAATAATAATTATAAGGTAAATTGGATGAATAAGAATAAAAGATTCCGGAAATTGATAAATAAAATTGAAATTAACTTAGGAAATGATTTCTCACTTAAATTAAGCTCAATCGCAGTACAAAAGACATAAAAAAAAACCCTGACGCCTCTGGGATACTCATTACAATTTACATGTTACTACGTTAGCGGTACTTGGAGATTTTAATTTTTTTTTTTTTTGAGTTGACCACTTCCCAAAACAGGCAGAGATGATGTAGTATCTAAGGTTACACAGACTATAACGTTTAAATTAAAAATTTAAGTTTTCTAAATGATTAAAAAACAATAGTTCATCTCTGGAGAACTCTTGCATTACATATGTTCCCTTCTATTCATTCGAAAGATAGGCGATTTTATGCTGATTTGCCTAAACAATATATTATTATCAAAAAAGTCTATGCAACACACACAATTGGTAAAACAGCATACTTTATGATGATTATCACTAAGTAGCAATTTACATAAAAATAATTCCTCCACAGGCAAATAACTCTTTACTTTTACCGTTAAGATTCAGCTATTCGTAAACTGATATAAAACCTGAATTGGTCTCACTGAGACCTCATAGCTTCACCCTTCATGAAAGGGTGCACTAGGCTAGCTACGAATTTTTGGTTGGGAGTTGCGGTTTGAGTAATTTTATTAATAAAAATTAGAAATTGGTTGAGCCTAGAAACGCCTAAAAACGGATTGGTTATAGATTATATACTTTATTTATTTACCCTATCTGTGGCTAGCCAGACTAGTGGTAAAATTATCAAGTAAATCTTTAAAAATTATTTTTTACAATATGTATTGGTGATGAGACAATACCTAGTAACTTACTACGTATTATTATCATAATTACAGTGTCAAAGTATACTTTGGACACTACTGGCTCAATTCAAAAGAGCAGGCTCTGACCAATACATTTTTCTTTCAGTAGTATTGTATATTACAAATATAGTATTGTATATATACATATATAGTATTGTATATATACATATATAGTAGTGTGATTAAGGATGGAAAAGAATGAAACATCCCAAGAATGAAGCAGAGTATCTCACGACAACCATGGCGCTCTAAAGCTAACTTTAGAATGAGATTAAACCCGTACCTAATTCGTGCGATATTTCAAAAAAGGTTTATTTTTGGCCTATAAAATACAAGTGCCAATATATGCACCCTGAAACGCACTTGGGTGCATTTATTCCTGAGTTGAAATCTTTAAAACGCAATTTTTACCGTCTCAATCGGTCGACTTTGAAACCTCTCAATTTTTAAAAATATTTTTTATTGAAGCTCAAGTAACGATGTATGAATCGAATTTGGAATTCGCCACCTTTCCAGGAAATTGCTTTCTTTTCCTTTGATTTCCCATTCGTTATAATCTATCGCTCCCGACAGCCTGATATAGGATAGATACTGCTATACTATATATGTATAAGATAACATTAGCATTTTCATACGTTTCATTAACCCTTAATTATACCCTGCATGGTTGTAAATGGTAATTTTTTTTCTTTACATTTAAATAAATCAAAAGACAGGTATAGGTGAGATAGTATTTTAAACTGCATCCCCGGACTACAATGTTTAAATTCAAAAGTATTTTTAATGATTATTATGCATTTAACGCTGATATAAATTAATTCTTACAAGCGTTACATTACGTTAATCCTTAATGATTATTATACGTTTGGCCCTTCATGATTGTAAGCCGGACAGGATTTTTTACTTTTCCACTTTCTAAAAAAAGAAAAACTTCAATTCTCGAGCAACAATGTTTAAATTAAATATTTTAGCTTTCATAGTGATTATTATTCATTTAACCTGCGTTACGTCCTTCTTTTACCCTTTGACTTTAATTGGAAAAAATACATAACAGTGAAATTTCGACCATTAAAAAAATTATTACCGATCTGAAATCCGGAAGAACCGTTCATTCTAAACACAAGAATAATCAAACTCATTACTCCCTTATCTCTTTTATTTGCAACATTGGAACTTTCATTTGGAATTTTAAAAAAATAAAACGATTATTATTATTATTTTTTTTTTTTTTTTAGAGTACAGTATATAGAAGTTGTTGTTGATTTTTGCTTAAAGGCGTAAAACCCTCTGGTCATCAACGCCTATGGAATGATAAAAGTAAAAAAAAAAATAAAAAACATAAAAATCGAAGAGGAGTTATAATTTATAAAGAAGGCGATGTACTTTTAAAAATTCAAATACTCGTGTAATTTTAGCTTCCTCATCTGCGAGAGTTTCGGATAAATTTGGGGTCAGTCCTATCCTGTTTATTGTTGGCAAATAGTGAGTACACTCTTCGAAAATATGTCTAATCGTAAGAATGGACTGACAATATTTGCACGTTGGAGGTGGCAGTTTTCTGATCAGGTGAGAGTGCGTGAGGAGAGTATGACCTATTCTCAAGCGGGCCAGAGTATAGAATAGAAGAGTATATATAGAAGTATTTAATGCCAACGTTTAAATTCTCCATATTCAAGTAAATGTATGACTTTCAAATCAAGAATTTGCGATTTCTTCTAAGGCGAGCTATTTTACCCGAGCTAAATAAGATTAACTTTCTAGAGTTGATAATAAATTTCACTAGATCAGAGAACTGTTTGCTCGCTGACTTTAGACCGTAGCGTTGATTCATTGTTGATAGAGGTGACAGGAAATCTACCCCGGAGTCCTTGGAGCAAGTTGAAGATGTTATCAACATTTATCTTGGCTCCCGAGATCAACTCCACCAAAATATCCCACTTTATACAATAAATCAACTCAACTAGTGACTCAAGAGCCAGATCATTTATCAACTTTCCTATCGACTCTTTGTTGCCAAAGAGAGCCCTTATTCTTCCATTGATTTTCACACCTTCGATAAATCATTGTAATCATTGCCTTCCTAAGAAAATATTGATTAACTTTTTTAAAGTCAATATTTCACTCATAAAGCAGCATTTAAGAATATTTATATAATTCAGAAAATTAATAAAATTTACATCGGGCCATAAAAACAAAATAAAAATGGAACTTGAAAGACAGGGTTAATAATTAATAATGATCTATACACATCCACATTGAGACGCAAAAAGGAAAAGAAAAGGTTATTTAAAGGTAATTTTATTAATTACTTATTTGAGAGTCTGATTGATTTCACTTATGAATCTTAACTATTTAAAATTAAAATTGTCTATATTTTTTTTATTTTATGTTAATTGTTTTACGAGGTATACATAACCAGAAAATCGTATAAATAAAAACTTCGTCCACCGTTCAGGGAGATTTAGCATAGGTCACCCCAAGATAATCTTCTGAACTCGCTGTTTATATCCTCCGTCTCAAAATACGGTCCAATAAGAGTTTCATTCCTTCATACTTTAGCCATTCATAATGATAGAGGCAAGAAGTTAAGAAATTAAAATACCAAAACAGAAGAAAAATTCCAATCACTTTTTTTTATAAATATCTAAGTAGCCATTTTTTTATTTATATTTTTTTATTTTCATTCATACTGGCTTATCGGCCGCCATAGAGGTTTCATTCTGCAATATTTCGGTAAAATAGAGATAAAAAATAAACTATTTTGGAATCATTATATCAAATCAAAAAAATCAATATAAAATAAGAATAAATTAAAACTGTTCCAGTATCTACATGTATGTCATTCTTTATTAATTATCATAGAGATGATGAACTACTGTGTAATAATTCACAGCGTTTTATTATGTGCAATAAAATAAATAAGTCATATATAAAATACTACCTAAAAGTTAATACGTAAAGATTTAATTTGATGGCTGATTAAAATATAAAAATTACTTTTTGTACACTGTTATTTCAGTCCTTAAGATTGGATGTTTCTCCTGAAGCTTCAATTTATAATTTAAAAAATATGAAAACTGTTGAAATGACATTATACTTATTTTGCAACAGAAAATACATGAATAAAATTAATATCCTCAGGATCGAAAATCATCTCTTGTATTATACGTTTTATACATGAGGGAACAAAGCTGTTTCCGTGTCAGCCTGCTATCAAATTTGTTAATTTGTTAATCCGATTTTGTTGAACATTACTTCTCAAAATTTATATTTGGCCGTTTGTTATACCTAAAAATATAATGTAAATAATGAATCGTGATACTAGATGTGGGTCAGTATTTGAAAATGCCTCTTTTTTTTTTCTATATAATCGAACTTCATTTATTGATAGATATTACAATCTGCCACACCGTTGTGGGCAATAGGTAATAGTGATGAATGATCATATTCTAAAATAAAATAAAATAAGAATGAAAAAAAGTACATAAAAATAAATAAATTCTCTCTTAAAATATATAAAAACAAAAGGATAAAGAAAATAAACATAATCAAACTATGTGTATAAAAAAATAAAATAATGATAAAAATAAAAGAATCTCTAGTCACATTTACACTCCTATATACAATATTTACACAATCGACCTGAGGATCCCTGAGCCCATTCTATCCCTCACGTATGAGGGGTAGAGAATGCTCATAAGATCCCAGCGCTTCCCTCTCGCCGCACCACTGGTAATGAGCATGTGGAGGCTGAGCAAGTGCGTTCCAATATGAAAATGCCTCTAACTCATACGCCTGTTCAACCTCTAACGTGAACGCTGGACACTGGAAAAAAAATATATCCCTCTTTTTCTGTTCTACTATGAATACTATGTTTTACCTTCAAAATAGATTTATAAACAGTGAATAATAAATTAAAAAAGATCATTTTTTCACTCCCTCGCCATTTCCGATCCCCTAGGATCTTTCACTTTAAAAATTCGTTTTCTACAATTGATAGCTTGTTTCAATTTACTAACTGATTTAGTCAGTCATGACTTGAGGCTTTTATTATAATATTCATAGATCTGGAAGATAGAAGCAGCTCTGTTTCATATGACTTCATGTGCAGATTCAATATGCAGTTTCTTCAAGTTTTATATGACTTTATAATTCTTGATTTTTGCTGCTTAATTTACTATGTTATTATTAAATTTTCCTAAATATTCATTATTTTGATCTAAAATGTAGTTAACTAGTAATGTAACAATAAAACTGACCAAGACTGATACTGGTAATGCGATATGATCCTATATTAATTGAGTGACGTTACAACTGATTATATAATCAGTTAAATAATAATTAAATATGTGATAATGTTGGTTTGCCTGCCAAATGTGAGAATATTAATAGATTTGTAATGTTTTTAGGCCAGTTAGTACGTTTTTTTTTTCTTACAAGCCAAAGAACAGTAAATATTGAAGAATAATAATTGAATTTTTGTGACTTACGACACAAACAAATGACCTACTTTTTATTATTATTCATAAATGTGAATTTTATTTCAAGTTGAATCTGGGATATAGTAGCAGCTCTTTTTTAGATGACTTCAAGTACAGATTCAATATGGAGTTTCTTCAAGTTTTATATGACTGCAATTGTTGATTTTTGCTTTAATTGTCTTTGTCATTATTCGATTTTATTATTGGACAATCCTGGCCATGTAGTTCAGCTGTACATTGATTATGTTTCTTGTTTCACAATTATATTAAACTGCGTCAAGTATTGAAAGATTATTTTTTCTTTAAAAACTATTTTTCCTCACTTCCAACAAAGTTTTTCACTCCCTGATTTTAATTTATTTTAAACCATAACTAAAAGTACTCCTACGTTACCAATACAGAGATAAGTAGGTGTGTATTTTTTCAGCTCGAAGTTATGACTTTTTTGAAATTTTAGGAAGTTAAATCTGCGCATGTTTTGATAAATAACCATATAATGTAATTTAATGCTGCATTTAATTGTTTATTACTATTATTGTTATTTTATTACTATCAAAATCACTGACTCCAATAAATCGAGGGCTCCCTGTAGCATTTACCACCCTTATTTACCTGGGATTGAGGCCCTTGAATTCTTCTTTACTCCATTCAGGGGTATTCATGATCTTTAGTTTAACATGTTAAAGCTTGTTGAGCGGAAAAACTCATGTTAAATGGAGAAATATTTCCTTCTTTTATCGTGTTAAAACGATATAACGTAGTTGAGAATACACAACAGACCAGCTGAGCTCGTCACCATTTTGTTTGTTGTAAGAACAAACATTGAAGTATTGCTTGCTCGTATTTTGTATTTAGTTTGTGTTAGTATTGTTTTGGATATCTTTAAAATAAATAAAGGAATGTATAATAATAATGTAATGAAAATTGTCAATTATCTCATCTTGTTTCTATTCCTCACACGTTAGAATGTTAGAAACAAGGGACAGTGGCCAAATTTTCACAACTTCCACTTTTCCTTCAATTTAGGCATTTTGTAATAAATTACTTTAATCAAAACCTAGATGTAAGTAGTAACAAGAAGTTTTTGAAGGAAAGGTTATAAAACAAGTTGCTCAGAGAATCCGCTAGGAGCTTTTATGCATTTAACATTACTTTAAATAGGGCTGTTCACAATCCTATGCTAATAACATTTAACACTGTAAAACATTTTACATTTAACACACCATGAATGCACCTATTGTTTCATTTGGGATGATCTCCAGTAGCCACGTTCGAACTACGATATAAGAGCTGAACACAATTACAAGACACTAATCAAGTTATTGATGTTAGACTATAGTTATATACATTTGTTTAATACGGTAACGAATAAATCTTAGTTCTTTGATGAAAAAGTGTTGAGCCAGAAACAGACAAAAAAATATTCAAATTTGAAACTTTAATGATGAACATTTAGCTTCACGGAATCACTCAGGGTTGCAGAAAATCAAGTAATTCCAATTTTCCTTGAAGAGAATTTTTTTTTCTCTGCATACCAACTCAAGGAAACAACTTTGTGTATTAGCATTTCCAAATTCTTACTTTATCTACCCTCTGCATCCTCCTGTAGAAAAGAGAAAAAAAAAAAAAAAAGAATATGAAAAAGTATGTAAATTTATGTACAATTTTTACAGCAAGTCAAGGACCATGGACCATGGCATAATGAGAGGGGCAGAAAGGGTATACAAAGACTGTTTTATCAGTTATTTGCATACCGCTACTATACTCTTTGATATTATGCCATTCTTATCTCCCACGGTCCACTTGGCTCCGTGCTCTGAGCCTGGGGTCTTGACTACTTTGATAGTTATTGAAAATGTTATCATCATCTAAAATATCATCAGATACCATTCCATGAGTGGGAAATGAGGACTAGATTAAAAAATAATCCTCTCATCAATATAAAATCTAGATTAAATTCACATAAAACATGATTTAGCCCTTAACTGATGTATGTTTATGAATTCCGGGGTAAAGCATTCTGTTCGCAACGAAAAAAAACATAATAATTTCAAAACATTCAAAGAATCGCAGTAAATGCCCCTTGCCTTATAAGAAATAGTCAATTCCATCGCGAAATTCAATAGACCAATTAATAAAAAAAAGTTGACAACGCAGGAAACCCAACTTCATCTGGAAGACTGAAATCCAGACTGATACAAGATATTCTGCTATGAACGGTATATTCAATTATTATTATTATTTATAAACTTTCTTTTTAATCAAATTATTTCTTCAGTTATTTATTTTATTGATTCTATAAATATCAGTTTTTGTTTGTTTTGTTTTTTTGTTTCTTTCATTCTTCAATCACATGTTATTATTATTATTTCTTTATATTCACTTGATTACTTATTTATCCTTATTAATTAAAATTAGTCAATAATTATATATAGTTTAATTGCTAAAAGTAAATCTAATTGTTTAAATAACTATGCAAGCTTCCCTCCCTTTCCAGGCAGAACTAGTAATAAAGTAGACTTAACCACTATGTTCCGTTGAAACGGAAAACTTAAAACAAGGAGGGCCATTGTAACACTTGTGATTGTAACACCATCACACCATGTGGCCGAAAAAAACTAGACACTCAAACTCGCAAACGAGCTTTGGCCAGTCTTCTTTTCTACACTTCTATTCTGTTAAGAAAACCAGGAGTGAGTATGAACACTTCCCCTCCGGTAGCCGAGGAGAGAGTAGATACAGAGACATCGAATACAAGAAAAGGGAAGCATGAGAGCATGAGTAAGTCACCTTCCTTCTATATCTGATTCGCACCATCGTCACCAATCTGACATTTCAAAGCCAACCAATCACAATTCATTAACCTCAACCATGAATGCTTTGTTTCGGCCACCCATCATACCTGCAGTTACGATAGATTTAATATTTTTGTTTAATTCAGTAGTCTTGTTCAACTAACCTCTATCACTTAATTCTTATACCTTATTTCATTGTCGGTGGACATGAAAAGCTCAAGAGAGGATAAGGAAGAGAATAGCAAAGTGACGTTCGGAGACCACAGCTCCACTTTTGTAAACCAGTTTAAGGACCTGGGAAGCCTGGTTACAGATGATAACTAAGTAGAGAGCGAAATAGAGGCCATGATAGCAGCAGGAAATAAATGTTATTTCTCACTGCAGAAAATACTGAATTTTAGAGCTCTCTCTAAAAGGATGAGAGAGGTCAGTTACAAAACCATCGTAAGGACAGTAGTATTCTATGGGAGAAACATGGCCCTTGACAAGAAAGGCAGAACAGATGCTCAACTCCTGGGAGAGAAAGATATCGAGAAGGATATGGGGAGGAGTCTCGGAGAAAGGAATTTGGAGAAGACGAAGGAATGAGGAACTGATAAATTTGTACAGGGAACCCAGCATTGGAGCGTAAATTAAAAGTGCAAGATTAAGGTGGTTAGGACACGTTGAGAGGATGTACGATGAAAGGATACCCAAAAAGATGGTTTATGGCAAACCAGATGGAAAACGGAAAAGAGGAGGTCCTCGGATCAGATAGCCGGACGATGTGGAGGAGGATTTGAAGCTCTTGAAGGTCGGCAGGTGGAAGGAGAAAGCAAGAGACCGTGAAGGCTGGTTGGCTGTGGTGGAGGAGGCCCGGGTTCTTGCAGGCAGTGCAGTGCCATAATAATAATACCTTATTTCATTCAATTAACTTTATATATTCCACAAACAATATCAAACCAACCAATCAAAAGTGAAGCCAGGCCTCAGTTTGAAGGTGCACTTCATACACACTAAAACCTAATTATACAATTAATATTTCACCAGATCCGTAGGTACAACCTGAGCCTTAGGAAAGGAAGGGGACATGAGGCAATTTGCTCTGGGGGGCACTAGCCCCGATTCTAAAGAAACTACAATATTATTTCCTAGAAATATTTCTGAAAATTCTAATAGTAAGAATAATTACACAACGAATAGAGGATAATAAAAACATTTGGAAATTAAAGATGCACCCTCTTCCGTCCAATTAGACGAGCCCCGTCCAAAGTTTCGCCCCAGGTCTCACCGCTACATCCTGGAATACAACGGTCTCTCCTAACTGTAACAAGAATTTGTATCACAAAAACTCTAAATATAATGATGCTGTAATTTCCAAAATTAAAAAAAGGTTAAAAATATAAAACTGAGTTAGAGGCTAAAAATGTGTCAATTGAACCGTTTGACGATCTGTTTATCTTATCCTTCTTCAGTCTATACAAGGATCACGTCAGGTAGGAGAGAAATGTAAGCAGTCGGAAAGAATTCTGTTGTTATAGCAGTTTTCAACAATGGCTTTGGTATTTACATTTTGCTAATGCGGACACAGTTGTGTTTACCGCATATGGTAATCGTGTACCAGGGGACCGGCGGGCAGGGAGCCAGGCGGGGAGATAGGCGCAAGATTATTTCTTCTCTTCAGATGTCCTTTGCTATGGAAATTATGAAAGAATCTCGAATCGGAGCGATTAGGTAGGTATAAGCTCCCCACCATGTTTTCCACCAATTTCCCTCCAAATATTGAAAAAGTTGAAGAAGCATCCTTTTTGCAATGGATATTGCTTATCTATTGTAATTGAACTAAGAAAATAGGATTTATAGTAAAATGTTAGAAAAAAGTTTTTTTTTCTCTCTAAGCCCCGTGGTTGCTTGGGAATCAAGCCATGATGAAAATGGGTTGCAGGTTCTTTTTCTGCATTCTGGTGATGCATGCAAAAAAGTCAAAAATAAAATTGATTATTGCAATTAAAAGTATAGAAGAGGTGGTAAAATGGAACCTCATTTCGATTTTTAAGTGAAGTTGTCTCTCATATTAGATTTATAAACATTATAATTATTTGTAAAGAACTACTGTTTTTAGAACAAGCGTTGTAAAAGGTGATAATTTACTCGTATTTCAGATCAAGTTTAACCGTGATTTAAAGGGGGCATTATCCACTTTATAGAGGCTAGGTAGGTCCCATGAGGACTCCCGAAACCACTGGGTTTACTCAGGGCTACAGTAAAAGAATAAATAATTATCTGGCCCGGGAGATAGTAGCACAGCGCCTTACTCACTGAGCTATTCCGCTCTATAATGATATATTCTATTGTGAAATAATACATATTACTTATAATATAATTAAATAAATGTAGCTTAAATATAAATTTATGGCTTCGAGTATTTCTATACTAACCTTATATTTTTTTTATTTTTAAGTAACGAAGGACTTTTGCTGAGGTTTATAAAGTACCCCTACCTAATAAGTAAGAGCAATCCATTTTTCCTCGAAAAAAAAAATATATATTAATTAAAAGAGATAGACAAACCACTTTTGTAAAGGTGTGATAAATTAAACCAAATAAATTTATTTGGTTGCAAAATACATAGCATACAATCTCTATTGAAAAAAATTTTTTTTTTATTAACTTGTAGTATATATAGGTATAGTTTAAATTAATCTAAAGTACAGAGTAGTAATATAAGATATATATATTATATTAGTAAATTGTGTCTGTTCA
>NW_027115809.1:1092159-1127777 GCF_000696795.3 Halyomorpha halys | reverse complement strand
ATATTTATACAGATTTATTTTCTTTCATTACATTACATTTTTTTTAATCGATTAGTTTAAATAATTAGCATTAAACTTAAATAATATATTTCTGCGGAAGAGGACTTTACTATTACCAACTTCGCTCTTTAGGAAATGTGCTGTTGATACGGGTTCCAATAAAAAAAGCCAATAAGGTCCATAATAATCAATTAACCATAAACATAGCTTTTTTTTTTTGCTAAACAGTTTGTATAGATAATGCAACTTATTTTTTATACATTTTTGAAAAACTGGGAATCATTTTCGAAAATCTCTTCACCCAAAAGGTTTAGACTAATAAAACTTGGTGGGACCTAATTGTTTATGATAATAACTAATTAGTTATTGCCAATCGCTTGAGGGCAAAATTCTCAGATAGAAATATAAACGGATTCCATATTGCTTCTTTTTCTTCTAAAAAAGTGTTTATATTTTGGGCGCACTTGGAATATTTTCCAACACATATTTTTATAGTAAGGTTTCGTGTATAGGGTTCAATTTTTTCGAAGTCAGTAAAGGGAGGAGGTTTTGTTCTTTTTTAAAGGAGTGATTACTTAATAAGAACAACCATAGTGCGTTAACTTATAGTTTGTGAATCTAAAGATTTTTTTCCTTTTCGTAGAACAGGGCCACATACATTGTTAAGAAGATCATGTAACCATAACATTAAATTGGGATACCTCCATTATTTTAATCTGACACTTTATATTCCAGCTGTCCTATACTCTAAGATTTATAGTATTCTTTTGAAGCAGAAAATATCTAGTCTCGAAGGCATCATGACAAAGTAAATACGGTTTCAACTAAGGACAAAATATATTTATGGCTTCACTATAACCTAAAGAAAGAGATATCTCCTCTGGCAATAATATATACTATATACATACCTACATATGTATGTATGTATGTGTATGTGTATATATATGTTTTTTAATATTATTTTTATTAATGGCAATTGAGTAATATTGAAATTTTCAAGTTGAACAAAATACTTTTACTGCTAAAGAACATGGGCAAAATTTATAAAATCTAGTAGACTTCGATTATTTCGACATTTGTTTTACAAAATTTTGGACGGTAGTTTCAATTAAAACATTTAAGGCGTAAGTTGTGCCCAATTTAGCACATAGGCATTAGAAGCAGAAAATCAAAAAAATAATATGGAACACAATTTGTCCACACTTTTAAGAAAGAAAAGTTATTTTTTCTCTTTTGAGTCTTTGTGATTCAACAATTCATATTTTTCCTCCATTCTAATTTGGTGCTATATCTAAAAAGATCCTCTTAGTTGTGTAGAAAATACGTGAGAGGTCTACGAATAAAATTTCCTTCATGCTATTTTTAGACTTTTCTCTGAGAATCACCGATTTCAATGATACTATACTAGGTCAAAAAAGAATACATATGTGTCCAAGAGTTCTTACTAATGCGTCCTAGGAGCCGAGAAAAATATATTTTACATAATTAAAAAAAAAAAAGTGTATACAACAATAAAAAAAAACCTACATCCACTTTCAGTGTAGTAGACAAAAAATATTTTGTTATGGAAAAATAAGGATAATTCAAGTCAGGTTTCGTCTTAGTGTATTTTAAATACCTTAAATACAAATCTGTAAATAAATTCATAATTCCTCACAATTTTATCCAAATTTGACGTAAGTAAAACCGGTGGAAAGCTGTATTTCTGCTGGTTTAATCCACATGAGTATCTTTTATATTTAATACTTTTGGAGAAAATCCAGTTTCAGATAAAATAAAATTTGTAGAAAGTTATATTTTATATCTTTATTACCTTCTTATTTTATATCTCCACTTCTAATTTTTATTTTAATCAATATATATTTTCTTCGCTCTATCCATGTTATGTTTGTCCCCGTTTTTTTTTCTTTTTAAGCCCTAAAAAAATACTTGAATGCCTGCAATCCAGGGTTAATGAAGTAGGTTTTAGTTATTTAGGTTTATCAGAGCTGATCGCACCATCGATCAGCTTTTCCTCATATTTTTAGCTTTTCTGCTTCCTATCTGGCGATATAAAATGTGAAAAATAATAATTTATGTTTATTCAATAATGTTAAATATGCTACAAATATGAATGCATATAAATCAATTTGGAAATTTAGAATTAAAATAAAAAAAATTCATTTTTGTATGATATATGATCAATTTCCGCACTTTAATTTGATTCATTCATTAATTTAATTTGATTCATTTACATACAATCAGTGAAGTATGCCCGCTGTAAACTTGGTACTAGGCTGAGGTGAAAACCAACACTAACTTCTCGCCTCGATCCCGGTCACTAATCAATTTATCAGTTGAGAAAGCAGTTTAAGTTTTCATGGAGTAGTAATCCGTTAATCCTAGTAGTACTCTTAATCCAGGAATTCACTACCTCTATGAGTTCCACACAGATCCTCATGACCATAAATGCAGTCAGGACCTTGAGAGAGTATGTCGCCTTCTCGAATATTTGCATTGCAGTTCTGTTCGCACCAAGGTTTATTATATCATTACGGCTTACCTTTTATTGCTATTTTGTTTTCCTATCGGCGTCCTTATGTAAGAATTATGTAACCAAGATAAGGTTCTTGTACGTTACCGAAGCTTTGCCTACAGCAGGTACTCTTCTCATATCTTACGTTGCAACGTCACCTTAAACATGATATAAAAATGAACTATTACACTTTCTTGTCCCTGAGTCTTTGTCACAATTTCTCTGTAGTAATGCTCAGTTCAATTTAAAAAAAAACAAAAAAAGAAACATGCAGGTGAAAACCTTTAAATCTGACAAAATTTCATAAATATTTTGTGGTAAGACAATTGGTAAGTTGGTAGTTAATAAAGAGCGAAAACAAGCTAAACATTTTTTTTTATTGTGTTCCGATGTTTCGGAATCGCAAATCATGATAAAAACTATGATATAATAAAAAATTAAATTATTTTATTGATATTTACAATTGTAATAAAAATTTATGCAATAAGTAAATGTGATTTGATTAATACAACGGCATTCGGACTTGTGGAGAATCTACCCATCGATAGAACTGCAACCAGGCCATCTTCTTTTCAGGCACCTCGGAGGATCGTCAGGAATAGAAGAGGAAGCAAGGTTTGAAATTAGTAGGTTTGTGTGATTGGGAGGATTTATATATCTGAATCGGGGTAGCTTGGCCACATATAAAACACTAAGGTCTTTATGGATAATTTAATTTGTGAAAAAGTAAGAAGGTAATTCGATGGTTTAGTGGACCCCCAAAGTTCAACTCTAGACGTCCAAATCGGCCTTATTACGGTCATGTATATGAGTATTTGAGCGCCATCGGCATACGTAGTGAGGACAGTATTGGGATGAGTTGGAATGTCAACTGTATAAACTGTGTAAAGGATAGGACTAAGGATACTACACAGAGGTACACCACCAGACTGAGGAAAGAGAGGCGAATAAGCGCTAATATGACTTACTTTGGCTAATCCTTCGGTGAGAAATAAATGGTTGGAGAGAAAGTACTCGTACGTAAGCGGCAGGAATTTACTAATCTTGTATAGCACTCCCGGGCGCCAGTTTCGTTCAAAAGCCTGTTCTACGTCAAGAAAAACTTCCAAGCAGTACATTACGCAGATGAGACATTAACTGCCATGTCAGTTGATGTCATGGGTCTATGTTAGATGTTCAGAATACAAACTGATGATCTGGGATTATGTGATTGGAATCTAGTATAACAAGAAATTACGAAAACAGCAAAAATTGACACAAGAAGGTAGCATGTGATATCGGTATATTAAACACTAAAAAAAAATGGGTCAATAAATAGAATTTCAAAATGAAAAATATGATAGAAAAAAAGTGAAAAATTGATCTTGTAAAACTTGTCAATAATTAAAATAAAAATTAACATATAAAGAAATTTAAGAAAAGTAAACAATAAATGAGATACAATGTAAAGAGATATAATAGTGAGCTATATAACACAAAGAGGATAAGTAATAGAACTGAAAGTAATAAATAGATTTACCGAGAGATAAAAAAAATTAAAAATCGAATAAAGGAAAATCCATTTTTAAGTCTTCTACGGATTTTATACGATCATCACTAGTCCATATTTTTTTATTAAGGACATCTAAATCAATCCAAATAATTGAGGAAAAAAACTACTCTACTTTGATTATAAATTTAAATCATTGCTCGCTTCAGAGCATATACAAGGCAATCCTTCCCGGCCGGACTCGCCCAACTAAGACCCCCAGGGAGCGACGGTCCTATATCACTTCTAAAATATTTGCTTAAAATGGAAAGAAGAGACTTCAGAAATTTTAATTGAGCAATATTTAAAAAGCGTGAAGTCTATATTCACTGTGGCATTACTTTCTTAGACTAATTGTCCAAACGAGCCTTTCAATTAAAATATGGACTGACTCCAATATCGAAAGATTTTGGAAACTTTTGATAATATTGTTGCGCTATAAAATTTTTCTTTTAGAATGGAAGAAATGTAACAGTTTACTAAAATCGACATTCTGCTCTCGAATGATTTATTCGATCCTATTTTATTTTTTTTTATTATCAATATTAAATACTAAGAATAATTTCATGACTTGTCAACTGAAACGCTGATATATATGTTAAGTGAAATAAAAAAAATTAAACATTTACTAATTAGGTTAATTAACTAGAGTAATAGACCTGTTTACCTGATATATACCAGTATATAAGAAGAAGAGAGGAAAGAGACCCATCGAAATACGGTTTTAATCACTGGAAATACAAATCATAATTTGTATTCCATTTCGTTACATTAAAACATAGCAACTGATTGGGACGAACAATATTTGCACAAACATTCAATGACAATACTGAGTTTTGCCACTGTTGGAAATACCGCCATATCCTGCTTTTGGATCCAGATCACGTTTTCTTAGGAAATAGGGAATGAACGCAGTTTTAATTTTAATTTTTAAACATTTTAATTTTCCCTACTATATTTAGTTTTTACAGGTATATACAGGAGGAATTGACAGCATTATGTGGACATAATGTATAGATAATAACATAGATGTTTAAAACAATACTAATTAGTAAGGCCATAAATTACAATATACAACATAGAGAAATAGAATTAAACAATTCACGGCTCAGCACACTAAAATTTAGAAATTCAGATGGACGCGATGACAAAATACCATAATACTCTGCAATGGTAATCTACCATAATGCTCTGCGATGGTAATCTACCATAATACTCTGAGATGGTAATCCACCATAATGCTGTGCGATGGTAATCTAGCATAATACTCTACGATGGTAACCTATCATAATACTCTGCGATGGTAATTTGTCATAATAATCCACCATAATGCTCTGCGATGGTAATCTACCATAATACTCTACGATGGTAACCTATCATAATACTCTGCGATGGTAATTTATCATAATACTCTAAGATGGTAATCCACCATAATGCTCTACGATGGTAATATACCACAATGCTCTGCGATGGTAATCTACCATAATACTCTGCGATAGTAATTTATCATTATACTCTGAGATGGTAATCCACCATAATGCTCTGCGATGGTAATCTACCATAATACTCTGCGATGGTAATCCACTATAATACTCTACGATGGTAACCTATCATAATACTCTGCGATGGTAATTTGTCATAATAATCTGAGATGGTATTCCACCATAATACTCTGCGATAATATAGAATTCTGACAAAAACTTCATTCTAGATAAATATTGCTCCTCAAGACTAAATTAACGACAATTTACAGCTTGCATTAAGTTCAATTTAAATTTTCTTCTTCCTTCTGCAAGACAATTTTCAACAAGAAAGTAAAGAGAAAAATGGAACAGAATATTTCAACTGTTGTAACGAGACGAGAGTAGAGACCTAGGAAATAACTGAACCCCTAGAGGCCGTCGCCCTTGTTAACCTCCGTCCCCGGGCTGTTGAGTTAGTTAGGTCACAGTCCGCGGCTGTATAATAAACCTATGCGTCTGGTCGTCTCTTGTTAGTCTCCGGATCGTGTCCAGTCTAGTTGGTCATCTATAATAGTATGTGACCTATCATCTGCCAAAAGATTCCTTAACGAACACACCATATGAAGTTCGTTCTCGAAACATACAACAGTTACGTAATGTGCTCGCAGAGTAATTAATCGAAGAGCCCGAGGAAAAAAAAGATATTAATTTACCCCAATTTTATATTACTTCAATAAAACTATATATAGTTACTAGTCAAAATTGATGAATCTGCCAACTGCACTTCGCAAAATGTTGATTTCTCGTCGTTCGGAAAAATTGGACATAAAAAGCTCATATTTTTGAAAATTTACTCTATTTTAAATAACGATGTATGAAGTTTTTTTAATGTTGTAGGAAATCCTTGACGGCTGGACCCACCTCCACCAATTTTGAAACATTAAGGTCAAACACGAAGAGGAGACATTAAGATAGTTTAATCGAGCAAAATTTAAAAAGCGCCTGGAATTGGAAAACAGCGTGAAACTCTCTCTTCCACCCTTCGTGGTAGCCTTACTAATCTGACTTCTCAAACAGACACTTATAGCGAGTAGATTAGGATAAAGTCCATGTACGACATGTCACAATCTCACAAGAGATCATAACACAAAAAAAATACAATCCTTCCTGAGCGTACCCGCCCCACTAAGACCCCCTAGGGAGCGAGGTCCCACATCACTTTTATATTTTTTAATATTTGCTTTAAACAGGAAAAGGAGACTTTAAGATAATTAAATCGAGCAATATTTAAAAAGTGCCTGAATTTGGGAATCGGGGTGAATGTTAAAAACTTGGAGCTCCGAATGAAAAATAAGTGAAGAAGATTTTTTAAATAAAATGAACTTGAGGGGATAGATTTAATGATCTATTACACTTTAAATACTTCCATATTTCTTTTTTTTTTTTTTTATAAAAATTGACTCTATCCCTTGTATAGCCTAGGTAAAAATTGAACTGTAATTGAATTTTTCTAACCGAAAATAACGCGTACTTTGTTCTTTACACCAAAAAATTTTTCTTGTAACTTCTGGAACATCTACCATTTTTTATTTCCCCTTAAACTGGTTTATTTAGGAGTCATAAACATCAAGAAAATCATAAAATACTAAATAAAGCTCTATATTTGATTTAAGGCTAAAGACAGCGCGGGACTTTGATAGCTGCGCTCTTCGATTTTGCAACATTTTTTAGAGAAAAAAAAAGAGCAATTTTTAATCTAAAACATCTATTGAGACACTACTTACATATCTTATATTATACATATCTTCTTACCTACATGATATTATATTTCATCTTTTACTGTTTTCAATCTACTACCATCTAATTACACGATTATCAATCAATTTAATTTTTTTTACTATTCAATTATCAGTTATCAATTTTTTATCATTTATGATTCAATTCAATATTTTGTATAATTCCAAATTTATTTGTATACTATTCCTTTTCAATTTTATGTTTCTCTAAATATTGTTGACCTCTTTTGTTCTTTAGCCCTGATGAAGACCTGAAACTCAGGTCGAAACGTCGGCATAAAATAAATAAATATGGTTTTGTTTATTTATGTTGTTCTTTGCTGACCGCACCCCTCGACAAACTTCTTCAGTAATTAAAATATCTATTTATTTATTACAAGAAGAATGGTGGAAAATGGATTTGAAAATCTCTGAACTTTTTTTTACGTTAAAATTTTATAAAATCTAAAATCTTTAGTTCTGGAAAATTGTAAACATGTTTGATTGAGGGACGTTGTAGACATAAAAAATCTCGAATCCAATTTATTTTCAGTTTCCAAATCGATCCGACGTTTCGATGGGAAACATGTAATTTTAATGTAAATTAAAAATCGCACTATTTTCTATAAAAATATAAATTTTAAAAAGGTAGAAAATCAAAGAGCGCTGCTGCCAATATATCGTGACCTTTAGACTTTCTAAAGTTTGCATCTTAAGCCAATAAAGATAGCAACATCATCTTTACAACTATTTTACATGAAATACAAACCGTGGTTAACTTTATTTGTGAAGAATATTATACAGAGAAAATCTTCCAGTAATAAATTGGGCTTTGTACCTGAATATTTTTAAATTATTTTTCCTACGATATTACATAAATAAATATATTGTCGTCCATTGACGTTTTTTGCCATTTTATCAAATTTTTCATAACTTTGTATTCAGTATATTATTGGAAATTTATTAAGTATTTCAATGTTAAACTTATGCTTAGCGATACAACCTTCAATAAAAGAACATTTCTTAGTAAAATTGAATAAGAAGAGACGCATAATCCAGACTTCTCTTTGAGACGACATCTTGAAGAACGTATAACTTTCGACTTGTGGCAAAGCATTGACGTCACTTCCTTTGTACCTTGTAGATATTATGTTCTATTATCAATGAACAATATCCCCGTCTCTTTTGAAGGGCTGGATTCTGGCTTCTTATTTTCCCTTCGGATGTATAGGTATACTTCAAAGTGGCCTGATCTTTTTAGTTCCCTCAGGAGAATGGGAATATTACATCGGGAATTCACCACAGTCAGGAGGCATCTTTCCTTTAATAAGTTTATTAATCGATACGATTTTTAAATAAATGATTTACAAATTGAAGTAAAAAATAATGGATGATACTTGCGTGAAACTAACAGACAAACATTATAAACAACTAAAAATAATAATCACTAAAATCTATAATTATTAACATTTATTCGTATAATTAAAATTTATGTCATTCTTAAAAGCTTAAATATTTCGTATCCCGTACCACACTTGATAATTTATTTTAATTAATGGACTTTGAAAAAGTTTTTTAAAAGCTTTTAATAAGATAAAAGTTTGTTTAAAGAACCTCTAATTTTCTCAGACGCTATCAAGAAAATATTTAAGCATCGAAAGTTTCCAAGAGTATTGTAATTTACAACATTTTATTTAGATTTGTGAGAATTCACTTCCAAAATATTTTTTTAAAAATATTGAATTAATAATTTTGAACTTATTGGTTTCGACAGAACTTAATTAAACTTGTGTCACAAATGTCAAACCTCCAAATAGACGCAGCTTATATTCGACGATAATTTATTATTCTAGAGATTTACTTTCACTTACCGATATATGGAATATATATTATGGGAAATTATTACGATCAGGCAATATTTCCAATTTAATTTTTCGACGGAAGTACACGTTTTTGGGTCTTCTGAATTGAAATATAGTTTCACAAAATGCTCTCTGTGTGTATGTGCTTGCTCAAAAACGTACGGCGAAACTAAAATTACATATTTAAGGCGGGAACCCGCCTTGGATCTGACAGTAACTTTGTATTTAAAATCGACTGTAGAATCGATTTTTCCAATTTTATCGAAAATGATTCAAATAATTTTGATTAAACTTAATATAGTAATGTACAACCAAGCTCTCTTTAATATAAGATAGATTTTACCCTCATTAAAATAATCTGATAGGGCTTGAATGTGGATTTTTTTACATAATTAATTTCAATTTTATGTAATTCAAATAATTGATCATTACACATTTTTAGCAAGTAATAAAAAAATCAATAAATACAAACTAGTAAAGGATTTGTTAATTAACTTAAGGAGATATTAGGAAAAATATTTATTCCTGATAGAAAATACTAGAAATAAGATTGGTAAAATTGGCGTATTCTACACCGTTAGAAAGCCAAATATTTTCAAAACCACAATATTTTACATAGCAAGTCGTAAAAGGAGACGATATTTGGTATTTTGGACTTCAATTCATGTATTTTCGTCGAAAAATGGAATTATAAATTTTGCACGTGAAATGTGCAATACTTTACTACATAGCTACCTTAAAGCAATTCAGTAGAATCTGTTATCTCCTTCCACTTAAGTCCCTTCAACTCTTAGTTTCTTCTCTTTTTTGATCCACTTTGACTATGGCTGGTATTTGATATTACCTGGTATATGGTGGACTCTCTGCTGGACTTAAACGTCTTACTAATTGCGCAGTACGATTTGTTTTCGGGATCACCAGAGATACGCACATAATACAGTATTCCGCCGAGCTGAAGTGGCTCTATCCATCGTTCCAATCCCAGTATTTCCTAGCTTCCTTTCTATTCCAAGTAATTAGTACTCAATGCCCCTCCTATTTCCTAGAAAACTTGCAATTCAAATTCTCAGCCCAATCCCGTACTACCAGGCCCCGTTTATTGGACTCCACCTCGCCGAACTGCTGCATTTGATACATTTATTACCCGAGCTGCATATCATTGGAACTCCATTCCCTCTCGCATACGTCATGTACCAACCCTTCCCTCGTTTAAAACCCTACTATTCAACTACCATTTACTTCACCAATCTAATCCAATATTATAATAGTACAGATATTTTGTAACTTACTTTTTGTTTTGTTTTTTATGTATTTAGTCAGTGAGTTTTTTTATTTATTTGTTTTTTTCTTCTTTGTATTCAAAATTATTTATATACAATTTTAGTAAAAGTTATGAATTAAGTGTGACCACACTGTTCTGGCAAACATATGGTATTGTAAAATCAAAATTGCCTTTGCAATTCTTCTAAACGGACCTAGTCTCAGAATAATAAACTATTTTTCATTTCATTGATTCATTGAATCAAATTTCATTGATTTCATTCATTTTTCATACTTCCTATGTTGGTGTGTGAAAGTAAAAACATAGGTGTCAAAAAGATCAAACATGAACATAAATCTGAATGTTCAAAAAAGGTATATTATTGACTTAATTTATACAAAGTTTAAATTATTTAGAAATATAAATGTGTTCTTGCACTTGAGTTAAAATTAAACGACCGCGGCCGACGTGCTTTTTCAGTGAGAAAATAATTCAATTAATTCGATAATTCAATTAGTGCCATTTTTTATTTCACTTTATGGCGGACCTCTATTCTTGAGCTTTTCTTCAAAAAATATAATTTTTTTTAAAGAAATGAATCAGTGTAAAATAAGTAAATTTTTATGGGCTCCCGCACCACAAATATAATATAAATTATATATTCATAGGTAGTTATCTATTATTAAGTGAATAGTTTTTTAATATGATTAAAATATTGAATATATATAAATATTTTTTAGAATTAATTCTAAGGCTGCTGAACCTTAACGAATTATAAATTGTGGAACCTCCTGAATATTTTAAAAGACTTTCCTGTGGAAATCCCAATGATGAATAAAAGATTTTGGATTATTTAAACAATTAATATTTCATAAACCCGCTAGGCTTTAAGATAATTATATTTTCACAATTTAATTATTGATTCTTGAAGTTTAGGAATAAAAATCCTGGTTCATCTATAGTGTCAAGAAATGTATTATTACTAAGTTTTCAAACTTTATTTTTGTTTTGTAGGGCCATGTTAAATTATTGAGGTAGAAATACGGTTGGTTGGTTCCCGAAATGAAAGTTTAATCCAATTTCAACGTTTCAGAGCCGCTTTTCAGAACTGAACTACCGAACTTGCCTTCTTTTCATTTTATTAAAATTATTCACTTCAATGGACTTATTCAAAATTTTTATTCTCGATATTTACCTAATTCGTTGGCTGGGCTAGGTTACCACGCTGGACTTATAGTTTGACTTATTAAACTTCTACTCGGTGATCAAATTGGCCGTAATACTACCACAAAAATGTTAATAAAATCATTATTACGTTCTTTATTTAGACTTGTTAATTTCTATAATGAATATTTGTAATCGACCAAGGAAAAAAAAATTATCTCGCACTTGTTTTGGAATTATAATGAACAAGAGTGAAAGGAGAAAGGCAAGTATGGATTATTTGGCTAACCCAAACATTCTTTTTCATTAAGTAATCACCTTATGTCTGTTTTTGGGTTCCATATATTTATTATTACTGTCGTAAATTGTGTCTTATGTGATATGTCATAAAAATAGTAATATTTAAAAACTTGTCAAGCTAGTTGTAGTTGACAGTTCATTATTCAATGTAGAATACATCAGTTAGCAAACAATTTTAATTAATGTTTCTAATTATTATTAGTCTCAATCTGTATTCTGCATGTTTTAGTATTTATTTATAAGTTAAGAAAACCTTTTTGAAAAAATACTTAGGCCACACTGATACTAAAACATAGTCTAAACAATATACAGACATTTAAGTACACACGATGGAAAATTAACATTAATCACGACAAGTCACAACATGTCACATTTACTCTACGACACAAAACATGCCCTTCAGTTTACATTGACAATCACCCAATACCACAAACAAACACAGTAACTTACTTAGGACTTACCTATGACAGAAGGTTGAGATGGGGCCCACACGTCAAGACAAAACGTAAAACGCTACATTTCCCACTGAGACAGTTGTATTCTATACTACACAGACGTTCTAAATTAATGCTCAGACAGAAACTTAACGTATACAATTACTTACTAAAACCCATAAAAAATGTATGGACCTGCTAAAAAGACACAGATTCAGAAAATACTAACTTTTCAATCACACTTTTTAAGACTGACAACGAACTCACCACTCTACGTTTCAAACGAGACCATTCACGCCGACCTACGCATTCCGACTGTAACAGACAACATTTATAGGACTTACAAACAGTTTCACAATACGTTACATGGACATTTCAATAAATTTATACGACAGATGGCAACTCATGACATTCCTGACGTAACTCGGCGTAGACTGAAAAGGAGTTGGATGCGGGACCTCCCAGTGTAATAAAATAATTTACTTAATGTCAGGAGGATACACCACTGGGTGCTATTTCCCTCATGCCATGCCTGGATAGAACATCTCATTTGCTGGTTATAAGTACATTTTTAGGTGCTAATAAAAAAAGTTATCATGAATATTAGAGCAATAAAATTTCAATGTTGATGTAATTTTTTCAGCCCCATCTTACTAAATACCTACTATGAAGTCAGTTTTTTTTCGTTAAAATTTGATCATTTTTTTATATATCACTGAGATAAAAAGAAATATTCTGAACTTTCCATCGAAGAATACAAAATAATACAGCATTATTTTATTTGTATCGTAATTTTTATGTATAAATTTAATTTTTGCGAGAAAAATTAATACTAGTCGACATTGAGGAAGGTCAGAAAATTGTAAATATTCTTTTTTTAGCTGAGATAAAAATATGAATCAGTATAAAGATAGCAACATTTTGATAAATTTGCGAGGGAGGAAAATTCCATTACGCAATAAAAATCCCATGTTTATTAGAAATGACTGAAATAGATACAATCTATGGTAAACATTGAATTTATTTAAAGATTTAAAATTATAAATACACTATCATCTATTTGAATTTGTGCAAGTTATTTCATTTCTCATTCATGAATCTCTTAAATGTGAATGAAGATAAAAATAACAACATTCTGGTGGGTCTGGCACTCAGTCTTTTCAGTACTCGTATAATGAAATTTTGTTTTCAAAAGATTATGATGAAAATTTCTATACCTCTTGATAAAAATCTCCATTAAGAAAATAGCGGATACTTTAATTGAAAAATAAAAATTTATTAAATACTCATTTTATATCCAATTATAAAACGTACATTAAAATACTTGTGAGAAAACCCGTTATTTCTTTAAAATACACTTCACAGTAAACAATATTTGGAAATGAATAAAATACCTGCACCATGGAAAGAATATTATAAACTTATTTAAGCAGTAAAAAACAACTGTAAATTATAACACAAAATTTCTACAATAATTTAGAAAGACTGACGTGTAGAAAATTCTTTATTTTTCGGTTAGTTAACTTTGCTTTATCTTGGTTGCCTACTCATTTTACTAATATTTGGTTTATCTATTTATTTATTTTGCATATATATTTATTGATGAATCCATTTGGGAGCGGGGGGCTCAGTTGCAAGGCACTGTGCTACTGACTCTAAGAATCCGACCTTGGCAGATAATTATTTTCTAGGGGTATTCATGATGTTGTGTTAAATGTTATATGTTTTACCATGTTAAATGTTATAATTATAGGATTGTGAGCAGTTCTATTTGAAGTCATGTTAAACGTTAAATGCATAAGAGTCCCTAGCGGATTTTCTCAGCAACTTGTTGTATAAGCCTTTATGTTTATAACCTTCCTTCCAGACCCTCATGTTATTGTTTACTTCAGTTTTGATTTAAGTAATTAATTAAAACATGCCTAGAGTGAGTGAAAAGTGGAATTTGTGTGAAAGTTTAGCTTATGAGTGTCTTATTGATCTTCAAACTTGTGAAGAAGAGAATGAAGATGAGCTAATTGACAACTGTATTGAAAGTCACAACAACTAATATGGCGGCGATCTCAACTGGTCTATTGTGTGACGTCATTCTCGATTTAACTGACCAAGTAACAGACTCTCAGCCATGTTAAATGTTATTTCGTTTTACCACGGCAAAAGAAGGCAATTTTTTTCGATTTAACACGAGTTTTTCCATTTAACACGCTTTAACATAGATCATGAATACCCCTTCTGTTTCACTTTAGCTGTGAGTCAGCCCCGTTAGTTCGAGAGCCCTTTGGGGTTTACCCAAGCCTCATGAAGTGGGTGCCCCTCTAGGGTAAAAATCAGGCGGTGAAGCGTGATTCTGACCAAATCACCTCCTTCCATTACCGTTGGTCTAGTAACAGTACTCCCTTACAAAGTGACCCTTCATGGGTTGTAATGGTACAGATTTTAGTTAATTTTAAGTGCATATATTTATTGTTAAGGGTAGTTTTTTCTTATTTTTATCGTCGATAAACGTATCATCGTAAACAATAGAGAGCGCTCGATCTCTCTCGATCCTACAGGGTTCTTCCGTTTGTACACCGTTTTGTTATAATTGGATTATAACCTATTGTACAAATAAACTATTGTACTCTTGGCATTAACAAAGTTGATATTAGTTATTTATACCTCAAGCAATCTAAAATTATAAATTTTAATAGCAACGGAAAAATAAAAATATTTTTCGCTTTCCCTATTTGTTTTTCGAAATTCGTAAAAATGGCTTAACATCAACATGAGGCCACATACTCTCGTAAATAGATTGGCTAGAGAAATTTGTATGTGATTTTTTTTTTTTTTAATTTACATGTTCAAATGTAATATGGTATGAATGAATAATTACAGTTCTGACACCTGTTACTCCAAAACATAGCATTGTTTCTTTTTCAATAAACATTTTTCGAGGTTAAAAACCTACTGATAATGGGTAGTTTCTCTACACACCTGTAACACTCCATTTTAACAAAGACCAAATTTACTAAATGTATTATATAATATACAGTTGTAAATTTCAATTAAAAAAAGGTTAGAAAACTTCCGATTTGAATGTATACATATTGTTGCACAACGTTTCGGGACTATTGTCTCGTATTCGTCTACTTTAATGACCTCATAATTAGTCAACAATTTTATATTCACAAAGGAAATCATGTCATATCTACATCGCTTGGAAAAAAGAATTGCTTTACACTGTTTTTATTTTATTATCATTCGTTATTGGTGCTTTCTTCTCTCCTCTTTAGTACTATCATTGCTTTATATTTCTTACTACCTCTTTCAACAAGAGGTATAAAAGTCAAGAAATTAACTTACCAGACTTCCTAAAAAGAAAATCCAGAATAGCATTGTATCATTTTTAAATAAGAAAGTTGTTTAAAAAATAATTACATAATTATTACAATGCTAATGTTAGCTATTGACAAGAAAAAATTAAATTTGAAAGTTGGTGGCTATCAGTCCAAATAAAATAAGCACACTATTTACTCCCAATAAGCAACCAATGTTATTGCTAAGTAAAAGCGCAGATATTTCGGCTATATAACCTACATAATATTATAGAAGCAAACCAATATGTTTTAATTATATATGAATAGGTAATATTTCCGTTCATCAGTTCTATGATGGAATTTTATCAAATAAAGTCAAAATGAAGAAAACCATCATATATAAAATATCTACGTATAATTATTCCTTAGGGGTCCGTAAATTTCGTAAATAGGCCTCATTTGCGGAATGATTTTCCTTTTTAATTAACTGCGTTTGTTCCCATGAAAGAACCAAAAATAAACCATTTCGTATGAATACACAAGGGAAAGAAAATTAATAAATTGGGCTATATCCTTCTTTTCCCCCTTTTGCACCACCTTCACCTCCACCTTCTCTGCATACATTTATACTAAAATCATCAATATCCAAATAAAAATATGAAATATATTAACTTTATTGATAATATCAAAATATTTTCTACAGAAAATTTAAATAATTTCTATCATATTCATTTTTTTTCACCCAAGAGAAGCACTATTATTTAATTAAATATTTAACTGAATAAACTTTTATTTATAAATTTTAAACTGAAATTTCAATCAGATAAAAAATTGGTTGGATAAAAGTTTATTGTAATGAATATTTAATCCAATAAAAACTGAAAAATAATACATTTTAAGATTTTTCTTCTATGCCGAACCACTCACAGATTTAACAGGGTTGGTTATATTCTGATTAAAAATAAATTAAAATTACAATTACTCACCAACCACTATAATTTGAAATTGCGGAAATTAAATAAAAATTACAAATATTTGAACCTGAGGTGCGGAAAATAAAAGTACTATCGATTTTAAGATCGCGTGCTCAAGTATCGAATCATGTTGACTTTTCTGTTTTTAATATATTGCTCCTTTATATATTTTTTAAGATGCAGAAAATGAAAATGTTATCGATTTTAGAATCGATCCATTTTAACTTTAGTGTGTCTAACACACATTAAGATGACGTGATTCGGGAATATGACGTTTGTTTTTTATTGAAAAATAGTTTAACCTACTTAATTTATTTTTAATTTTACAGTTATTTTCTGTCCACTTTTGACTTCACTTTCTACTTTTATTTATTACTGAACAATAAAAACTTCTTATTTAGTCATTTAATAATATTAAATGATGAAATAGTGCACGTTTAAAAAAAAAATAATATTATTTTTATAAATGCTTTCCATTTTCCTTTAAAATATACACTATTCCATAATCATTTAATAAATAAGTTAGATATTTTAATAATTAAAAAAAAAGAACAGTGTAGTAAAAAAAAAAAAAAATGGACACAAAATAAAAATCATTATGATTTTTTTAAATGCAAAATATTAAAGTAAAAAAATATGAAAAAATGTTTTATAAAACTTTGTTTTGCCACCTAAGGCCAAATATGCTAACATTTGTACAATATTTTTGGATACTGGATTTAGCAAAAAAAAAAAAAAAAACCCTGTTCCCTTCCCTTATCAGTAATTAATTTATGACAAAGTGTGCTGTAAGGAGCACCGTTCCAACATTGCGTAGTGTGTGAAAACAGATAACATCATTACTTTTATTTTATAATGAATTATTTATTGTAAAAAAATAATTATAAGTAAATCTGAGTATGGACCTTTTTTAAATAAATACTTACAACTATGCACCATTCATCAGTAATAATTAATATTACTATTAGAATTAATAACATTAATAATTAGTAATAATTATAAGTATACGCCATTTATAAGTTAATAATTATAAACAAGTAAATAATTGTTTTTCAATTTCTTCTTTAAACTACTTCCAGAAAAACATTCCAGTTTCAGCCTCCTTCTTCCAAAAATTATAACTATTACGCCGTTCTCAAGATTATATTAAATATGCAATTAGTAAAACGAAATTTGTAAAAAAAAAATAAGTTCTACACTTTTGACAGTGAATAAAGTTATTTGGGAACTACGCGGTAGCTTACCTGAGAATTATTGCCCTATTGAGACTTGGGAAAAATATGCAGTCACTCTTAATGTCAGTTCAAGCAAATTTGCTTTGGACCCACCGAAGCCTTGTCCAGCTTGTGATGGAACTAGAATAGAGGATCGCTTTAGTTATAGGGCAAAGACAATGTTCAAGTGTACCCCAACACTTTAGATGTACCCCATGAAAGATGTACATGATTAGATGTACACTATTACATAAACTGCTTAAAATAGAGCAAAAGGAGCTAAGCTATATTAGAAGGTTATACATATTATGTATTCTCATTTCTTTTTGTCCTGAAATAAAAAATAAAATTTTGATCTGCATACCTATCTTCTGTATATGATTTATGCTTGATAATGTTAAATATGCAATATTTGTGTTTTTTAATTGTAAGAAATGAAAATAACATTCCCAGCAAAGTAGGATTTTAATTATTAATTTATATACAAGATTTTTAATTTTTTATTCGTGTTGAGTATCAAAATTTGTATATATAAGGTATTTATTTGGTTACTCCAAAAAAAAATAAATATATTATTAATTTATAGATAGATATTCTTAACATATATTCTACAATAAAGAATTGTTTGGTAGGTTTCAAACACGTTTTTAGGTAAATGGAGTGTGCCCTCTTCTTTGACATTAACTTTCTCTTCCTTTTTCAATATCAATTATTTAGAAAGCTTTAAAGTTTGACTATATTTCTTAAAGCAGGATTGTGAAAAAAGTATTTTCACGCTTATTTTGTTATCCGTGATCTAGGAAAAGTTTTAGCATTGTCCGAATCTATATGTTTGAAAGTTTTTTGTTTTATTCATGAAAAAGACATTGTAATACTTTCAAACATAATCGCAACATATAAATGCTAGTTTTCTATCAATTTTTGATTTGGGGGGCTAAAAATAACAAATTATATATTTTGCTCTATATTCAAGGATGAAATATGAGAATGTATATAGATTTAATAAACGCATTTGATATTTTGTTATAGATTATTATATTTGGTAACATTAATTAAACCAATATATGTGATTAGGAACGGAACAGAAATTGCTTGTCACACCGGCTGACATATGGGATGGGGGAGGGGGGAGAGAGAGAGAGAGAGAGAGAGAGAGAGAGAGAGAGAGAGAGAGAGAGATTCTTAATACTTAAATTATTTAATTCATCATTATCTAGAATACTATTTGTATTTATCTAATATTTACACATATGCTCAGTTACTTATATGCTATTTTATTTATAATTTTTTCTTACGATTATGCACACTATTAATGCACATACTCAACACACACAGGCCTCGTTCTTATCTTCGCACTCAAACGCAGACTTTAGCAACTGTGAAGCTCTTCTACATCTGACCAAATGGTTCTTATCAGCACCCCTATAAATTTTCGATGCCTGATATCGCATTGCAGGCATATATATGTATATATTTATATAGATTGTATTCAATATTCACTTATTTATTTTTTAATAATTTATTCACCCCTTTGCGTAGTATATTAATTATTCATTACACTGTCATTTTATTTTATTTTATATTTCAAGTCATTTTCATAAGTTCATTTCATAATGCTATCAAAGCGAAAATTTGAAATGCTTAATTGGAGACTTTATAGTAAGCCCATTAAAGCGAATATTATTTTGTTCAGAATCGGTAATATTTCGTTCCATTGTACTGAATGAAGCGATGTTCTGCTTCTATTTGACAGTCTCCTTTCTTTATATCATTTTGTAAAGACTTCGCCTTACAAAGCACCTCTGGCACAGAACTCTTCGATTTGTGATTATTGAAGATATTTCAATTTATGAGAAAGGAATATTCTGAATCGTCTGTAACTAATTCATCGTCTGTATGATCTTAGAGATTTAAAATTATCATTAATATTCAAGCAATCTTTTATTTCATTGCTTTTTAATAGAGGAAAGATAGCGTGTTCATAAAAATATATAGAAAAAGAAGTAAGCAGCAGAACCCCAAAACTATTTTCTCTTCATTTCATACTTTTGTGTTTATGGAATATATAGTAGAGGTAAGCATTATGACCGTGTGAAATTTCAAATACGATTTTTCGAATAAATTTGATGTTTTGAGGACTCCTGTGTCCAAATAACCAAGTCTTGCAAAAAGATTTGTATGACTTCAAAAACAGATATAATGAATTTGGTTAAACTTGGTAAGTCAATGGTTTACTGGTTAGTTAACAGTTAAGTAGTCTTTAATATCAGACAAGTCTTATTTGACCAGACTATATTGAAGTAGTCTAAAAGAGGTTAAATCGAGAGTTAAAAAAATGTAAAAACATATCTTTCTCTAAATTATCTTAACTTTTACTTATTTTAAATAAATAATCAGTCCCTATTGTTAGCAATAATAAAAAATGGATAAATACAAAATAATAATGAAATTGATAAAAAACTGAAGACGGAAAAAAGAAAATAGGGACCGGAGATCTCTTCTGAAAGCATCCTTAGTTACATGGCTTCTTTATCTTTTGTTAAACTGTTTTATTATTCATACCAAATAAGTTTATATTCGTTATTTGTACTTCGAGAAACATTTAAATATAATTTTTTTTAGCAACGGAGATATAAAAATTTTTTAAAAATTAAACATCCCGTATTCTTAATGGTGATAAACAATGGATGAACAAAGGATATGGAAGAATGAGGTAATTATTTTTTTTCCACGGTAGTTATTACAATAGTTAGATTTCACTTTCAATTACCTATATGAAATATATGGAAAAGAGATTTTTATCCTTAATATAAAACGGTTCATTAAGTTCCACTCCCAGTTGCCGACAGTTAAAGGAGTAGTGACCTACAACCTGGGAACCCAACCTCAACCCGAAGACTGAAGCCCAGACTGCTGCAAGACATTCTTTTATAAATTTTGAATAAATATAAAATTAATTCATAGTCACACTACCTCTATTTACTTATTATTATTATTTATTTTTTTATTATTTTTTTTCTCTCTCTTCCCTTTTTCAAATTAAATTGTTTCTTTTTACTATTATAAGACAATTGTTTGTTTTATTTAAGTGTACCAATATCATTATTTTTTTTTATTAATTTTACTTTCCTCTTTTATTAAGAAGCTTATCTATTTATTTTATTATTCTTATTTTTTTCTTTTAATAAGAACATTTTATATAGTTAGGGTTTTCATTTGTATGACTATACCCCCTCATAATCAACTGTTAAAAAATATATATAATATAAGTTATATCATCCATGTAAGGTCAGCCAGACCGATCCGGTATAAAAATAAAAAAAATTAATAAAAAAATCCTTAATAACAAAGAAATAGCTATATTGAAATGTACTAGGTTTAATTTCGTCTCAAGTTTGTAAGTGAAAATTTTTTTATATGTAAATAGATATAAATACGCATTTCGTATGGAATGTTCAAATCATCAAAAAATAAAAAAAGTTATTTTTCATTGATCCAACATTGATATTCTTTTGAAACTGGTGAAAAGCTAAGTGTCCAAAATTCGGATTCAGTAGCCAAAAACTTAGAGAACCGTTCAGCAGTTCCATGTTTTTTCTTCGGCAAACCTTTTGTTGACTGGAGCACCTCAGAGCCTCCAACCGCTAGATAAGCGCACAATAAGGTTGCACAACCAACGTTGCATACAATAAGGTATGGAAATCTACTCATGCATTTAACACGTGTTGATCACAATCCTCCAAACCAATACCGAAGCAGATCGTAGGCCTAAACTATTCACAGCTTGATAACACTTCGGCGACCGCACTGCGGATCTTTGGGGTCACATTGTTCAGGTGTGGTGGGGAGGGGGGAAGGTAGGGTAAGATATGACTATATGATCGAAGTGATACGACTGTAATCTTCATCTTGTCTTGTTAATCAGTAAAATTTATTTATACCAGGAACATAATGAAGAGTTTAATAATAATCAATTACCAGCAATATACCAGAATACAAAGATTCTGTATATTCTGAAGACATCAACTAAATTCGTTTAAACTTCTTACTTCATTCAAACTTTCTGCGAGACAGATTCGGATTGTGGAGTTAAAAATTATATTTGAGGATCAATTAGGTGAGAATACAATTAAGTAATTACAAATAAATAAATACGTTCCACGAGATGTTTTTCTTTTATTGTATTCTAAACTGACCTACCCTAAAAAAATGTAAATTGGAGCATGCACCACTTTAAATTAGGTAACTTAATTATGAAGCGGGACAGTTTGAATCTAATGTACATATATACTTATATTTATTATTATTATTATTATCGGCGCGACAGCTAGGTCCCGCGCGATGTACTTAGGAAATACATCGCGCGTTTCGTGAAGTGGTTTTCATAGGGTTGGTTCGTCACTCCCACACCTATTTTTGTGAGTGCCACCCATTGGCTAACGGGGCTCACAAATGCCCGGGGGGAGGCTGCGAGTGAGTATTGTATAATTATATGCTTGAAAAAATCACGGATAGGTCCGGGGACTCGAACTCGCATGCTTTGGGTTGGCAGACAGGCGCGTTACCATCACCCCTACATATATTTACTTACAGTAAACCGAAGTATTATTAGAACAACAGATGTTATTTCAAAGCTCCTTGATCAGGAGAGCGCCATAGATATTTGTGTTGTTTTTTTTTAAGAACCGAAAATTTATCTTATCTGTATTAGTAGTATTTTGCAGTTGGAAAAAAATATAATATATGCATTTAGCAGAAGATTATGATTGATTTAGTTTCTTAAAAAAAAAATTGCCTATTTTTTTAGTTATAAGAGAAAAACTACAAATAAGTCTAAAATTTTGTTGTTTTAATTACATTTTCGTAGTGAGAACGGGGTTGACAAAGTAAGAAACCTGAAATCATAATTTAGTCTTAAAAAATAGAACTAATGCACAGAATAGTGGGTAGTAAAAACTTCTATAATTTTTTCCTTGAAAACACACTTTGAGAAATTTTGAAGTTTTTTTCATCATTTTTATATATCGCGCTAACGGCGTCACAAATTCATTTTCATTTAATTTTTCAAAATTTCAATACCGCATAAATCAGTATCTTATTTTTTTTTTCAAAATTTTCAATAATAAGGGAGTGAATAACTCTATTCTTAGTATTAAAAGAATTTGGCTCTTCGTTTACAATGAATGGAGACCGCTTCAAATACAGATTACTAGAATAAAAGATAACTATGTAACTGTCCTATTAACAGGTGTATTTTTCCATCAAAATTGCACTAAAAGTGTGTAAAGATTAAATGTCAGAATTTTGCAAAAAATCTAGCAGGGGATGATATCCTCTGACATATAAGGTACTGATATCAGGATAGAAAATAGCTTTGGTCTGCTACGAACATACAAAGTGGGCCCGAAAAATAATTTTCAACGCTTGACTATTCTTAGAAGGCATGTAGTTCGAGCCTTAGGATTTAGGAGCCTTATTTAATTAGGAGCCTTACTGATGGGGAGCTAGTAACAAAAAAAAAAACATGATGAAGATGGATTGCAGGGTTGAAGTCAAAAAGAACAAGAATAGTCCGAAGTGTCTCATTCAAGTTGAACAGTCGTGATGAAGCTCTACAAAGTCGGCCAAAACGTCGGAAATTTCAGATTAGCTGGCTTCTTGCTAGCAGGTTTGCTCATATTATCACCAAATACAAGGTTTGCCCAGGTATTGTGCGGTATATTTCCCTTTACTATTCCGTATTATCGTTTCATTTCCTAATCCGAGGATTTTGCCATAACTTGAGCCTGAAACTTGACATGGCTAATGACACTAGCCAGCGATAGTGGCGTAAAGGAATGATGACTAAGGATGGTATCCAATGGTCCTTGATGGAGGGTTTGCGGAGTGGCATGGTTCCCTCCAATCAGAAGATTACCTCTCCAAGAACCAATTAGATCAAATGATTCTCGGAACTGTTAACGAATGTCACACGTCATTTGAACGCTACTGCTACAATCTACTGTCATTTGACCAGTCACTCCTTAAACGGCAGCGAATATGGTTGATATATTGAACAATTGTCCCTTCAAATTATCCATTACTCAAGAATAAGTAACAATACAACCTTTAATAATCAGGTGATTGCTCAAGTCCTGTACTGACAAAAGAATCAGTGTCCTAAATATAGTTCCTTGGAAACCCTACGATGATGCATGGTTAATTGTGGATTCTTCATGTCAGGAATGTTTAAATAAAATATATTCATCACGCAGAACTTTTCATCTTCACTGCGGATGCAAGGTTCTACAGAAAAATCATTTGCTGTTTCTTCGCTAATATTCATCCGATAAAGATTTTCATTTTTGAAGTTTTGTTAAAAATAATATTATCTTGTGGTGTTTCAGGTGGTTTGAAATGTTCGGGCCAGTTGAAAAAATAAAAATCTGACATGCGCATCACACAACTCTCACTTAACACTCTGGAAGTAGTACATTTGAAATAAATAAATTAGTTAATTCATAAAATAAGTTAAGAATAAATATATAAGTAAAAAAACAAATAAATAGTTTGAAAATAAAGGAATAATAATATATATCTTCACCGATAAGTATCATAGAGGTGATTTGTATCTAAACCTATCATCTCCGAAATCACCACTCCCTCCAACTCCATCGATGAACTTATAAACATTGCAGAAGATTTTATTTTCAGAGAAAAATACGACAGTAAGCCTGACCTACAAATTTATATTAAAAAATATATCTCAATATGAGAGTAACAATTTAATCAAACACTTCTTTCTTTTATCTAAAATAAATAATCTAAAACAGATAGAGATCGTGTCCCTTCTGGTTAAGTACACACGGTCACCTAGCCTAAGGATATCCTGCAGCCCTTAAGTTCTGGAAACTGCTTTTTGGAGAGGTCTCTCGAAAGTTACAGTCCTCTATTCCAGAACTTTTGAAAGGGCAAGTATCGAATAAGGGAGAAGGGAGGGACATGGTATTCGTCCTTTGTAATCCTTGGCCAGCCAAAACAACTCCCTTCGCGAATGAGTTAGCACACAGACAAACATTCGGTGTGGAAAATATATTTTTAATTTCAAAGGGGTGTTTTATCTTTCACCAAAAAGAATAATTCTTCAGGATAATATTAAACACATGAAAAATATTAATAATTGACCGTATGATTTCAAATTATAAAGATAGTTAGTGTTGCGGTCAAAAAAGTACAAAAATAGTTAAGAACCATTTTTTTTTCCGACTTTTCGCCTCGCTTTGTAGAGCTTCTTCAGGGCTAAAAAGATACAAAAACAACTAAAACATTTTGACATTGTAAGATAATAAAATATAAAGAGATAAATTAGGGTAGGGTTAAAATTATGTAAAAATAATTGAAAAGAAAATTATATACAAATGAAAGGAAAGAAGAAATAAAAATTAGGCAATGAGTAATACTGATAATTAATAATTGTACACTATTAATAATTGTATATCTTTGAAATAGATATCCAGTTCTCATTGTTAGTGGCGATGACAATGAATAAATGTTTCGGCTTCGTTTATAAATAAATCACTAATAAATCTTTTGTTAATCCGCTGTATTCTTGGTAGGAACAAAGTTGCTATCCGTTATTATCACACAAAGAAACCTTAAAATTCGATAAGAATAAAAAAAATTAAACCTACTTATTAGAAAACAAAATTTAACACATTAAAAAAAACGGAAAATGAAGAAGTAAGTTGAGATTCTTTACTTTTACTATCAAAAGTAAATAATAAAACTCAATATACTTCTTCATTATCCGTTTTTTTAATGTGTTTAATTTTGATTTCTCATATCTACTTTGTTGCGTGTTATTGCGTCTCCTTATATAACATATTCACCTTATAGTTAGCGTAATTTTTTATATTCTTATCCAATTTTAAGGTTTCTTTGAATGAAAATAACGAATAGCAACTTTGTTCCTACCAAGAATACAGCAGATTAACAAAAGATAACGAAGTGTACATATGAATGGGATCGGACTGTCTCTGCTTTTTCCTTTTTCTCCTTTCAAATTTCTTAATATGAATTAGTTGTAATTAATCAATTATCTCAAATGATTTTTCTAAAATTAGTCATTTAACCCATCAAGACTACTTCAATTAGGATGGGAGCTACTTGGTGTTTGAGACCAGTTAATGGTTTATTTAATCAAAATCGTTGAAGACGTCTTTGAAAATTATTATTATTAGTGATTATATAATGTAACATTTCTGGTTGGTCAATTTTAAAAAGTAGCTGTAATATCCTTAAAATCCCTGGGTTTACGAATGTCCTAAATTTGTAATTTTAGTTTCTTACGACATTTTGTTTTTGAGTTGGGCTGTTCACACACACACAGAACATTTAGTGAGTCTTGATTATATTGGGCCTAAAAACGTGTACTTTCTTCAAAAATATGAATTCGAAATTTTGCGGGATCGCAATTGACTATACCATGTATCGGTAAGTAAAAGTAAAAATAACCTTTGATTATTTTTAAACTTTTAACCACCATTCGGAAGGTATGCTTACCTTTTTCTTCTAGGCTTTCCGAATCTTTTGATGCCAATAGTCGGCCACCCCCAGCGGAATTTTGACACTAATTGTGTTTAGACCTACCTAAATTAGTTCTGGCTTTACCCTGTGTTGTTGTGAAATTTTCTTCTAGGAAGTCTGAAGAATCATAATTCATTTAGTTTCAGAGAGCATTGAAAATAAAAAGTTCACTTAATTTAAACATTATATCACAAGAAAGAATGAATTATTTACAGAATAGATATTAAAAAATTAACTGAAGGAATAAGAGCCGTACTCTGTTTCCAATTTAAACTCTACTTATCAGTTTAGATTCTACACTTTTAATAATACCATTATTAGGAATAACGACTGAAACATAAGAAAGTTTGAACGACTCAACCTTATGGGAATCCGTAACGGTTTAATGAGTTCAGAAAGGGGAACTTGATGATTTAGAGGGCCTTTGCTAGAGCGAAACACACAACAAAGATGACTTATTAAAAACAGAACTGGGGGGGGGAGGAGGGGTATAAAAACTAAAACGGTCTTATAAAAAGTAATTTCGCTATTGAATTCTTTTTTAATGAAAAGCATCTCTGTTAAAATATTACCAGAGAGTTAAATATGAGCCCAAATTATGGAGCCTTTTACTGCTCATTCTTTCACGGAGGACGCAGAGTCATAAAAAGGGAAAGTTAATAAAGACGCCATGTTATAAAGATCCTGATGAGCGAAGCAATTAATATGATGCTGTTTTATTAAGTTCCCCCCCCCCTCCTCACCCAACTTATTGGAAAAGGGAGTTTTTATGAGTAATAATTCCGTGGGCGGCTACAGGTGTATATGAATATCTCTGGCGAAGATTACTCCTCAGGTAAGTAAACTACCTCGAAAACCGAAAATTTTCAAATCATGCGGACACAGCCTGAATTATTTCTTGGAAACAATAATATTTGAATATTGATCATCATTACTAATTTCACTGTATATAGTTATATAGGAGAGTATTGTTATTATGCAAAATGTCTAATTTTGTCTTATGGTTAGTCAATTAAGTAACCAAAAAAGAAATGGACAAACTCAGCACATTCAAAATTATAACTTAATTAAGTAACCGTAAGACAAAACTTCGAAAAAGAAATTGACAAACTTAGGAAATTAAATTAAAAATTATAACTTAATTAAGTAACCATAAGACAAAATTTTGAAAAAGAAATGGACAGACTTAGAAAATTAAATTAAAAATTATAATTTAATTAACTAACCATAGGACAAAATTTCGAATAAGAAGTGGACAAACTTAGCAAATTAAATTGAAAATTATAACTTAATTAACTAACTATAACACAAAATTTTGATATATGAACATTTGATTGTACGTTGATGTACCACGTTGATGTATGGTTCAATAAAAATCGTTTCGAACGTATCCGAGAAAATCCACAAGAAATGTATAATTGATAATTTAAAATATATGAGAAGAAGATAGTTGGGGGTGCGATTGGAGAATAACACAAATAAGTTAAAAAAATTATTTATTAGTGCCTACATTTCGGCCAGAATTTCTAGCCTTCATCAGGGCTGGAAGACGTTGGATGTCCATGTGACCAAGTAATCCAAATAACGTTACTTGGATGTCCGACGTCTTCCAAGTAATAAAGGCTAGAAATTCTGGCTGAAACGTTCACACAGATAAATAAGTTTTTAACTTATTTGTGCTATTCTCAAACCGCACCCCCAACTATCTTCTCCTCATATATTTTAAATTATCAATTATACATTTCTTGTGGATTTTCTCGGATACGTTCGAAACGATTTTTATTGAACCATACATCAACGTGGTACATCAACGTACAATCAAATGTTCAAATATCAGTCAGGTGCCATCCTCATTGAAATAGTATTTATTTTCAATTAGGCTAAAAAGCCTAAAATGCAGTATTAAAAAAAATTAATAAATAAAACTTCTTCTAAAGTACACTTAATTTTTTTTTATATGAAATATTTAACCATTTCTCATTGTTAGTTGTAATATTAAATGGAAATATGACAGGATTCGATTATCAACTAAGGAAGAAAACATTTTTCACACAACCGACTGAAACACCGGAAATTTGCTTCGTTATCTTTGTAAAATTTTGTAGTTTAAGCATAAATAAAAGTAATAATGATGTGTAAATAGTTGACCGTAGATTAATAATTGGAGAAGATGGTCGGGGTGCGGTAAATAAGAAGAATATAGACAAACAAAAAATTATTTATTCATGCCGACGTTTCGATCTGAGTTTCAGGTCATCATCAGGGCTAAAGAACAAAAGAGGTCAACAATATTTAGAGAAACATAAAATTCTTTATAAAATTCTTCTCACCTCAAGAAGCCCATACGAATTTTCATAGCAACAGAAAAATACAAAAACTTCAGTCACAATTTTTAAGTGTCTAATATTAATTTTGTTTAATTGAAAAAATAAACATCTCTCTCTTCTAATGGTAATAAATACTGAATGAGTATAAAATATGAAAGTATTTGGTAATTGGTTTTTCCATGACAGTTACAACAATAGTGAGATTTTAACAGTTATGAAATGGACACGGAAAAATATCATCTTAAGTGCTAATTTTTTTTTTCTAAATCAAAAGATTACACTTCGGGGGGGGGGATGTGGCGATGGTCAACCCTACCCTACAGGAATAAACAGATCACTTAAAAACACAAAACACAAGGAAATGTAGAAGCACAAATCAAAGCACGTATCCAATCACAAATCAGCAGCTTCGTAATAATCGCTTGATTTGATTACAGCCGGAGATAGACACCGAGTTCATTGACCCTACAAAAGCTCTTACTAAGCCTCACCCCACAACCATTAAGTTACAAAGCAAATAGAGATAATTAGATTAAGTTAATTTGATAACTTTAAATCCGTTGAGACCTGATGCTATGGGACGTTAGGTCGAATGTGAGATGAATGGTAAGGGAAAAAGATCTGAGTGCGGTTCGCACATCATACCATTTTCTCTTACCACTCTCGGTAGAAATTAATCCAGCCGCGTTTCAGAACAAATATTTCTGTATTATTTACAGAGTTGACAATTTTCCACTTTCCAGTTACTGATAGAAGATATTGACTTCAATTTTTATCTTGAATATGATACCCTCTTCTCCCGCCCTCGTTGCAGCGTTACTTATTTGACTTTTCAAACTGACACTTATAGCGAGTAGGTTGGTCGATGTACGACATGTCACAACAAGTGGTTGAATTACTACTGTTTAAAAGTAAAAACCAAAACCTTGAATGGCATTGTCACCAAAACATGAATTTTTATTTTAAACAAGTTAACACATTCGTATGTAAAATAAATAAAAGTTTGCGACCAGAATATCGTTTCAGAAATATTTCTAAAAACATTCAGTTTTCAAAAAGTTTTAATAATGGTTTTCAACGTTCTGTGATAAATATTTTATAATATATTCAGTCATATAATTATTATCAAATAAATTCCTAAATTTATAATTTAGACATACTTTTAAAAATCTGGTATGTGAATCATATACCATTCAGTTTCCACCCTACTTCATGATGTTAATAGTTCCTCAAACTATATTTCCAATTATAGGTTAAGTAAAAAAAAAAGAAAAATACTACTACTATATTTTCTTGTTTCCAGTGTTGTTATGACAATAGTAAAAAAAAAGTTGTGACGTCCTAACAAGTATGAAATACAACAAAACATCATTTTCTTTCTTTAGTAATAAAATTCTCTCTCAGTTTTATTTAATCTTTTTTTTTTATTATTGTTAGCAATGAAATAGGGTTAGTTATTTTAAATAAGCAAAGTTAATGTACTTTACAGGAAAGCTTTTTAAAAATTCGTCATTCAAGCATTCAAACACTATTTAAAACAGAATAAAACATAGCTGATATTAAATAAAACATAATATTACATTGATACGATTAGTTAAGTCAAAATCATTTGAGCACTTTAGTTTCGAATATCCTTCTTAGACTCATAAGAAATTAAAACGTTTGTTTTCATCGTAAATTTAGATTTGTAATTTACAACAATTACAATACTTCCCTCTACTACGTATTTCATATATAGGTAAGTCAAAGTGCATCAATCAGTAATTAAGACGATCATCATATTGTAGAGTACATAATACATACGGCATGAACCTCCCCTCCCGCCCTCTATGGTAGCCTTACTTATCTGACTTTTTAGCCCGACAATTATAGCGAGTAGGTTAGTCGATGTACGCATGCTACAATCTCACAAGAGGATATCATAACACAAAAAAGGCCAATCCTTCCCGGCCGGACTCGCCCAACTAAGACCCTCGGGGAGGAAGGGTCATGATAACATTTTTAAAAAATGTGATAAAAATATTTTAAAACAATATAACAGTTAAATAAAATTTTAATTTGGTTCTTAACCATATATTCAATGCTAAATTGTTATAGAACCAATATTTATAATACTATAAATAATTTTATGGAATTAGTCATCCTGTAAACTAAAATGTTCAAATATAGGTTAAGTCAAATTAAAAAAATAATTTTTTAATAACTATGTCGACATTGCAGCTATCAGACTGGCGAAACAGGAAAAGTAACGCTTGCGCCCGGCAATTAGAACTCGCGTTAAAACTGTTGAAATTGGAGTTAATGAAATTAATAACTAAAATGCTAATTTGGAAATTATATATTTGTTATAAATATAAAATTACATACAAAGAAATATTTAGTCTGAAACGAGCGTGTATTAATTAAAACTATAAGTAGGGAGGTAGGTGAAAGTTGTATGTCGGGCTTAGTTCCATATTTTTTTTTTATTTACCCAAAACCTATTTTTGATGCTTGTTCCCTTTGTAACATGAACATATTTATTCAAACTAGTAACAGATACCATCCGTTCCATATGATTTAATGGCGATTGAAGATCGTTATGGCCAAATAGCAGACATTAAAAGAAAAAAAAGACACTGAAGGAACATAGCAAGGATCATTTGTGTCGGTTACAAGACAAAGGAGGAAAAGCATCTGCAGCTGGGCCCAATGGAAGTTACTGAAGCAAGACCAGGTCCTTGGAGACTGTAAAGCTATGCCCTGAAGTCAGTAGATCTCATTACAAGTTCCATTTGCCGTATATAGTGATGTATACATTCGGTGCCTCCTGGTAAATGAGACCACTCAGAGCGTTCGCTAAGATTCTTCAATTAATCTCTTCTGTTTCTCTCGGGATTTTTTTATATTTCGATATTTTATGAAATCATAAGGAATAAACAATACTATTAGCACTGGTGTTAAATCACAGGAAGGTTTTATCCTCATTGTATTGATTTGATATGGCCTTAATGCCGAATTTCCAAAATAACTTCCTCTAAATTACCTTTAATTTTATTTGTTTGAAATATTTAATCATCTCGCTTTTTTATCAGTAATGAAAAATGAATAAATACAAACTATGAAAGAAATTGATAAGTACTTTAAGGAGATAAGAGGGAAAATAGTTTTTGCAGGTTTAAAACACACTTCTTGAGATAAGAGTTGTAATATAAACGTATTATATGCCACAGGATAGCTAAAGATTTTAGATTTAGCCAATCTCTCTTTATATGATAGTCGTTCAAAATAATGGATAATTGGTATTTGGATAAATATGGGAATTTGTTGCCGCTGTGAATAATTGAGACAATTGAAGAGTTATTTTAAGTGCAAGTACTGCGGTAAGTGTAAGTTATGAGATGCGAGCACCGCACCAGGGCAGTTACATCCTTCAGCTTTTCTTTTTAAAAATTATATCAAGGTCCCACAAATGAATATCTTTATATCTTCCTGTACGGCAATTTCTGGAGAAATTAAAAACCCTTAAAACACTAATTATCCTTATTTGTTATTTTTTTTGCCAACATCTTTATCACCAATTTAAAAGTAATTAAAATGTGATGGAAAATAGTAATGTTCACTATTGATTATTAATTATCTTAACTACTTTCAAAAGGCCACGTATCCTTCTATGCAACAATTTCTGGAAAATAAAACTCCAATAACTCAATTTTTAAATGTTATAATATACCGGAGATCGCGGTAGCACTGTTGTAAGGCATGATGCTACTAACTCCAGCTACTGGGTTCGAATCCGACAGGGCAAATAATTGTTTTCTCTTACACTGTAACCTTGAGTCAACTGGGGATTCTGGAGCCCTCCGGGGTCCACCCAGCCTCCTAAATTGGGTAACCTGGATTAGGTAAAAATCATCTCCTTGCACAACCGATGGTCTAGTAACAAAGTACTCCACCCTTAACCCTTCACGGGTTGTAGCGGTACAGATTTTTATTTTAATTTAATTATAATATACAATATTAAATGGAATATTTTCAAAAAGAAATTTAAAAGGAGTGTAAATATAATGGGAAATAATAGCGGTGACTATTTCCTAAGTGTCATATTTCCTTCAATATAACTTTTTTGAAAATAAAAACCCTTAAAACTTGAGTAATTCGTTATTTATTGATTAGATTACTTTTCGGAATTTTCAAACTCAATTCCTTAAATTTTAGTATATTCGTCAAATTGTTGATTAAGTGTATTTCATCAAATTATGCATTCTGGTGATCACCATTAGTACATCTCGGCAGTATTTTATGTTGTTAATTATCTTTCCATATTAGAATGCGTTATTTCATGAAATACAATTTATTAACAATTTGATGAGTGTTCTAAAGCACACGGAATCGGGTTTGAAAAAGGAACTGAAAATAGGTCCCTAATGTCATTATTGGAGATATAAGGGTTTTTTATTTTTCCAAAAGTTTTTATATTGAAGGATATATAACCCTTAGAAAATAGGCAACACTATTATTTTTTATTATATTTACACTCATTTTAAATTTGTAATAAAGAACCAATGTGATTTATCATGTTTTTAAAAAGGCTCGATGGTTTTTTTTTTTTTAATATTGTATATAATAATAATATACAAATATAATGTATAAAAATTGAGTTATAGGAATTTTATTTTCCCAGACATTATATGAATTATTGGAGATCTAAGGGTATTTATTTCTCCGAAAGTTTTTGTAATGAAGGACATATGACCCTTATAAAATTGTTAAATCTATTATTTTTCGTCATATTTGCACTCATTTTAAATAAAGATGAACCAAATTGATTTATCATCTTTTAAAAAGGGTTGAAGCTTTTTAGAAAGTATTCCATTTATTATTGTATAATATAATATTCAAAAATTAATTAATTGCCTGCAATAATTTTCAAGCAGTTTTCAGATGAACAATAAACACTTTCTATTTATAATATTGTTTTTTTTTCACTATCTTTTTTTTAAATTTCCTGGAGGATGAATTCTTCATGAACTAGACCACCGAGGCTCGACTTGAATGGCACCCTAAGCCCTCATGAAATTTTCCTGACAGACGACGAGAGCCCTCGATGAACAAAGGAGGGCGATAGAAGGGACAAGTAGACTCTGCAAGAATAAGCTCCATCGACATTGACAATCCCGCCAGCGGTAAATGAGACCGTAAATAATATATTGGGCTTTGATGAGGGGCCACCATCTCGGAGGCATGAAACCTCAAGGGTTGTTTCTAATAAGGATACTGCTGTGTCCATGTCCATCTGTAACAGCGTCGGACCGATCCATGAAAATTCAGTAGAATTTTTTTTTTTAAGGAAAATTCGCATGGATCGCAATCAATGCTTTTTTGACCAAGTAGGGGCGCATGATACTAAAATATTTGTGGTTCTCCAGGATTATTTATGTTCTTAGAAGATAATTAGTTGACTATTTGTAATTAAGAAGACCAAAATAGCAGAAAAACTATTTTTTATAACCAACTTTTCGCTCCACTTAGTATGGCTTGAGGAGGGCTAAATGAAAACTAGATACATTGTAAGGAATATACACATAAAGGTAATGTAAATGAAAAGAATCATTATTACTAAGAAATACAACAATGAGTGACAGAAAATGAAAATGTACCACTAGAGTAATAATTAGTGAAAAAAATAATAATTAAAGTAGTAGTATATGTGATAAAATTAAAAAAATGAGGAAATAACTGAAGTGTAAGTTTATTGCAATAGAAGAGAGACAAATGTAGGTTAATTTATTTTTTTACTTCTATTGCTTGTTTCACATCTTAAGGGTCTATTCTTATTGACATCGTCTAAACCCTATTTTAGATATTTTTATAATTTGTATGTTGAACTATGTGATTCATTTACTGCAGGTCTGAAATTCGATATGTGTGTTTTGTAATTTCATTAACTCATATAAGAATGTTGTTCCGTTTAAAAGGAATACTTCAACCAAATTATAATCATATCGATAATTGTAAAACCAGCGCCCGAGAAATGGCGAGCCTTGGCCAGAGGAAGCCATTTATTTCTCTTCACCTATATTCTACTACAAAAATGAGTGAGTAGAGACACCTTGAAGTACCTCCTGGAACAAAGGAGGGAGGAAATATAAGGATGAAGAGAGGATAACCGAGTAATAGAGAGTAAGTTCACAGTTATCAATATAACTCACACTATCATCATCAAATTGGATTTAATCATCGTCATTAAATCCATAGACCCATTATTCAAAATTAACTAACTCATCTGTTGTTTCGGCCATCTCCTGTGTGTAGGAGAGTGAAGGAGTGCCTGGCATTAGGTTGAAAGCGCACTCCGTACAAGCTGTGTCAAACTAGAAGATTGAAATAAATTTCAATAAATCACACCAAATGACTTTTACCCTTCGTCGTAAACCCATGACTTCCTGTCTCACAGTATCTTTTAATAATACCGCAGTTATTCCTGTCGAACAGAACCGCTACCTAGGACTACATCTGGTCAAACGACTGAGTTGGAATCATACATGACTGAAAAACAGGAAACTGCTCGTTAATTCCAACAATTACGACACTTACAAGACAAACGGTCTATACTTCCAACTGATTACAAAGACTCATTTATATGTACATAAAAAGGCATATCTGGACTCATTTGATTCTAGCCTGGTTTCTCTTTTACTACCTGATAAGCCTTCTGAACGTCTGAAAAGAAGATGGCCTCTAGATCTTCTCCTCATTTCATGTGGAGATATCATATCATTGTATAATAAAGTATATCAAATTTACAGTATATAAATTAATTATATTTTAAATTACTATATTAAAGTATATATTTTAATACAGTTTTAAATACCAATTTTAATGATAGATTTATTTATTGATAGATATTACAATCTGCCACACAGTTGTGAGCAATAGGTAATAGTGATGAATGATCGCA
>NW_027115809.1:1089856-1092078 GCF_000696795.3 Halyomorpha halys | reverse complement strand
AAAAAAAATAATTAAAAAAACTCTCTTAAAATATATACAAACAAAAGAATAGACAAGATGAACATAATCAAACTATCTGTATGAAAAATAAATAAATAAGATAACATAATGATAAAATACTACATACAATAGTTAAATACCAATAAATATTTTTTAAAAAATTAACCTATATAATCTAGAAGATATTGTAATTTCTCAATTAATTCATGTAATTTTCTATTAATTTATAAATATCGAAATAAAATTATTATTTCATTATTGCTATTTGTTTAGATTTATTCTATCTTACGAATATAAAATTAGGGTGGATTTTTATTCAAAAAATTGTTTTATTTAAATCATTTAACCATAGTTTTTGAACTTTGAATATTTTTGTTATCATTTTATTATTATTGTTGTCTATCCAGTTAGATTTTTTTTTTATTATCATGCTGTTTCTTATACTCCTTTTATGATCATCACTAGAAACCAAGTCATTTATAATATTTTATATATCTAACATAAAGTTTATGATTTCGCTTAATTAATAATTAATAAATTATTTAATTATTATTTGCAAAATGCTTAGTTATTCGAATCAAATATATCACTTTCTCAAACAAAAAAGTCTACTGAGTAAGAAATAAGGAACCCTATCATAGATGTAGCAGGTAAGCTTGAATATCTGATTATTTTATTTGATTGATTAATATGAATGATAAATTAATTAATTAGTGAATGAAAGTCCATAGCTCACAGCCGACCATAGCCAGTTACCCAGGAGCCTGGGGCTGAAACATGGCTAACTTGCCCCGTCAGAAATATTTTGAGTGACACTGTAAATTAGTGCGTGCCCATTCCGCGTCAAATCAACCAGTCCTAAACCGCGTCCAAATTTTCCGCGGTCTGTGCGGTGCGGAGAGCTGGGCTACCAAATAAGGTTGACGGCAGCGTGGCTTAATTGAGGTTATTTTCAATCAGAATATCTAACAGGCACAAAGTTAAAACTATCTATACTTAGTATACCTTCTGTGTTTTTATATCATCATTACTGTCTGAATCGGTTTTTTGTTTTATTTTTTTCCCTAAAAAATGTTAATACTCTGAACCGATGGGCAAACGTCCGAGAAGTAGACCGAAACCTTCTGCGACGGAAGAATGCGTTAAATCTGATTCGGTAGATTTGGGTTTGAAGAATAGTCACTGGACAGATGAATGTAGAGAACGATCGGTGGTATCAGCATCGAACTTTTGGGTTCGCTGAGCTTTTATTATTTATTATCGACTATCTACTTGTGAGACTTTCTGTTACATTCGAAAGGACCCCAACACGGGCATCTGACTAACATTTATCTAAAAAAAAAACATTGTGGTAAATGGTGTTCCTCAGGGCAGTGTTCTAAGCCCTATACACCGCTAGATACAGTAATGCATGAATGGAATTAAACCCCTACCAGTTCTTCAGTTTTGCAACAACAGCTTATACAGCTTTTTACAATTTAGTCTGCTCAAATCAACAAACCCCATTGATAACAAAAATTTGTCTCCCTCAAACACTCCATCGGAACTTAGCAACTTGGATATAACTGACCAAAATTTCTTACAAAATATAGAACAGTCAACAGAAAACGATAATAACTCTAAAATTAATGATCTTTTACTGGAAGAGTCTTTGGAACTAAACTGGATTTGGTGAATGACACAATTCTTCCTTTTTCAAATAAAATAATTTATTTCATTTTAATGATTCAATAATGATACATTCTCCTAAAATGTATGACTATTAACAGTTAAATAGTTTTTATTTATTAAATGACATTAATATCATTATATATAAGCAAGAATGACAAGAAAGGAGATAATTACATGTTATATATAGGTTATTTTTAATCAGCAACCTGAAGATGGAGGATATTTCCCGAAACGTTGTTGCTAATTATATGAAATAAATTATTTTATTTGAAAAAGGAAGAATTGTGTCATTCACCAAATCCAGTTAAGATATTAACTCGAAGTATGATTCCGTAAAATCTGAAACTATAGTGACAAATATATCATTTCCTTCCGCTTTTTGCAACAGCATTTTTTTTTTTTTTGTTAACTTATATTATTATATCAGTGATGCGGCGAGAGGGATGCGCTGGGATCTTTTGAGCTCTGCTCTACCCCTCAAACGTGGGGGATAGAGTGGGCTCAGGGATCCTCAGGTCGATTGTGTAAATATTGTATATTAGAGTGTAAAT
>NW_027115809.1:1087683-1088836 GCF_000696795.3 Halyomorpha halys | reverse complement strand
GAATAAGCGCCGTTGTAATTTACTTGAAATAATCTGTCGGAGAGATAAGAACGGATAATGAGGAAGTATGTAGGGGGTAGGAATTTACGGATCTTGTATAAAAAGATTTAAAAAAAAATATTTAAGTATTGACTACGAAACAGTAACTATAATAATAATAATTCATTAATAAATTCAGCGCTGAAGTCATACAATGAGAGATTTTATTTTATTTATATGACAAAAATAAATTTATTCAAACTTAATTTTCAGCATCTGATCCTTTTTTTATTCTCACTTGTAATATCTATCAATAAATAAAAAGTATTTATTAAAAAAAATATATATTTTATTATAATTTGTTAAGTAAGTTCGGCTAATACTATTTTATCGTATTCACTTGAAATATTTTAATATAAGATGTGATTATTTAATTGTATGTACTCCTATTTTTATCTTATTACAAATAAAAATTATTATATAAGTATAATCTTTTTGCCAGTAGATAAAGTTTTAAAGATAAAGGAAAGTGAGACAGTGGTGTAATGTGGCAGGGTCTTGTAAGTTGGAAAAATGCCAATTACAGTAGTGCACTTACTGTTAAGATAAAAAAAAAATTGAGTAGAATGAATTTTAACTATTGATATTAACAAAACGCAATGTATCAGAATAATTTTATAGGCAATAAGGTGAGACAGTTCACTAACAAGGTGTAAAAGCATGGCGGTTAACTGACAGTAGTTTTACTGCCGCTTTATTAGTGCCAGCCAAGGCCTTGTGCGGCAGGCCTGTGACACCATGGAAGTGGCTGTTAATACAATGGTAGTAACAGTTTACATACACAGGTCTTTATGCTAGATTTTTGCGACTTCATTTTTACAATCACTTTACTGAACAATGTGGTACCAGGTTTTTACCGTCTTATTAACGCTAATATATTGTCAGAAATAATATGATAACTTAATAATTTTTAGGCAAGATTAATTCAACACAATTATAATTTAAAATCAAGATGTCTGACGTTTTGGTTATCATGGCAACATCAGGAACTATTATATATTGTTGTATATATATATATACATTATATATAAGCAAGAATGACAAGAAAGGAGATAATTACATGTTATATATAGGTTATTTTTAATCAGCAACCTGAAGATGGAGGATATTTCCC
>NW_027115809.1:1036719-1087633 GCF_000696795.3 Halyomorpha halys | reverse complement strand
TATATAAAACATTTAAATTGAATACATTAATGGACCGTGTCAATTACTAATAAATTTTTCCAAAACAAAACTCTTGTCACAACTGGTAGATTTTTGTAGTGCAGTAAAACTAGGGAACCCTAAATGCCCACAAACGAAAGTCACATAGCCAAAACGTCGGACATCTTGATTTTAAATTATAATTGTCGTAAAGGGAACTTTCCCAATGATTATTAAATACACATATCTTCACCTAAAACTTTCAGATATGAAAATAATCAAATAGCCAAGAATAATGACTTTAAAATAATATTAACTATGGTTTCTTTCTTCTTTTATTCCGAAGTCCCTACTTCGAAAATATCAATGATGTATATCTAGATCTGGTGTTTTGTACTTCTGAGCGCCAAGGATATATATAAATGCAAATAATATAAAAAAAGTTCTTTAGCATTGACTGATTGGCAAGATTATAAAAATGTCAACTATAGATCAGGGAGAATTAAAGCAAATTCTATTGACAATAGGAACGGAAATATTGAAAAATATACATAAGTAAAATTTTAAAACAGACTAAATAATCTGCAAAATTCTCAAGTGCTATTACTATTCAATTACAGAAAAATTAGACAAGAAATATATCCCATTATAAAAACAAGCCGGTGGCAAAAGAAAAGCCAAACCTGCCAATCAAAAGCAAACAGCGGATTCCAAAGCAACTTGCCAACTTGGAACCAAAGTAAATAAATAAACACGGAGTCATAACAGAACGATTAAGGAATAATCAATGAGAGAGAAACTTAGGGTGGCGGCCACTAGGCAGCGCCACCTGTCTCTCTCGTTGCTCTGGCTTTAATGAGACCCCCCTCCAACTATTAGAAATAATATATTAAGTCCATTTATTTTCATTGCTTTTATTGTTTAGTAAATTTTAATAAACCTTTTATTTTAATAAAGTTATTCTTTCGTTTAATGAAATACTTGATAAGTATAGTATCAATACGTACGAATTGTGATGTAAACAATGTTAAAAGAAAATGAATAAAAAAAAAACACTGAAAATGACAATGGTTTATTATGTAAATTAATTGTTTAATATATCAGAAAATATCAAGTATGTCGACTCACAGGACTGCTTTACCACTTTGGCTGCTAAGATAGATAATTTTATTTATTTGCATTGGTCATAAACTAGAGACATACAGATGTGGTTGTCCAAGTAAATAAAATTACTAAAAAAACACATACAAGAGAGGAAAAGCAATCATCAGAAAAAAAAAATAAGTCGGAAAAGAAAATATGAAAAATAGAGAAATCTTTGTGTATAAAAAAAAAAACTTGAGCAAATTTCAAGAACACAAAGATAATAAAGTCACACAACTTTCACTTTCTAATACTTACGTTATCAAGGTTTAGTTAGATCAGTGGGATCGTGTTCAAGCTATCTTTATTTTTGTTATTTTCGAGAAAATAATCTAAAGAAAGGCGAAAATTATGAACAAAAATTTTTGATTTTTAAGCTTGAATACAATCACATTTTAGATTATAGGTGGGAATAATTAATTTAAAAATAGTTCTTGCCATGTACACAAGCGTGTAACCCAAGATAATATAATAGTCATACAATCGTGAAAGATCGCATGGTTTCACCATTTTCCGTTAGTATCGTATCTGTTTTTGTTCATTATTTGTATTATTATAATATTTTGTATTTATACATTTTTTTGTTATTACTAACAATAAAAACTGGTTAGCTTTTTTAAATTAAAGATGCTTTAGAAAAAGATCTTTGAAAATTTGCCATTTAAGCCGTGTTGGACAGTTTCAATTCCATTTCAGTTTCAGTGCCATTTACTTGCTCATTAATTCACTGATTTTAGTCAAAATCGATTCTATAAAGTGTCACTTTAGTTGCTTCGATTTTAGCGAAATGTTGCTATGACATCTTAGGCCTGATAGTACAAGAGACCAAGAGGAGAAAAAAGGCAGTTATTTCAGCCCAAATGTTTATTACTTTAATGAAAACTATGAATAATTATTAGACAAAATTGATGAGTCTGCCAAGCATAGGTAAGGGGAATAAAAAATGGTGGCTGTTTCAAAAAGTTAAAAAAAAATTAATTTTATACTCGGAACTCTTATTATATCTTTAAATAATATATCTTATCTATATCTTTAAAACCACCAACAACACTAGAAAACCTAACAAAACGTATTTTAAAGTAGAGTAAATATGCTAAAATATGAGGCCTAATAGAGCTATTCGTTCAATAGTTCCCGAGATATAGCTTATTAAAAGTAACATTTCATAAAAATGTACCGAACGTACTGAAAGATCAGTAGTTAGTGTATTTTGAGAAATCCATGTCTCAGAAACCAGTCGACATACAGATGTTTATTAGCACTGAAATTAAAGCTAGTTTAATGGTCTATAAAGTAGTTTATTAAGTTTATCTTCGTAGGAATAGTACTTTTAATGATATTTTCTAAAATAAATTGATTTATAGTTATAATCATATGCGATTATCCCGAAAACTACTACCTCTACGAAGATACGTTTCATAGACTACATCAAAGTAAGATAAATATCCTTTATTTTGAGTGTTGGCAGACATATGTATGTCTTATTGTTCTTGAGATATATTTTTCAAAAATCAAAATTTAATCCTAACAACTAGAAATTAATAATTTGTGAATTTATTATGTCAAATATAAAATACACCTACAAAAATAAAAGTTATAAACTATTTTATAAATTTAACTGGCTTTAATTTGAATGCTGGCAGACATCTGTAAGTCATACGGTTCTGAAATAAAATTTTTCATTTTATTGTCAATTTATATTCAACTTATTTTCCGAACAACTATAAATCAATTTAATTTAGCAAATATCATGAAAACTGCAGCTCCTACGAAGATAAAAGTAAGGAACTACTGTATGGTAAATTAAACTAGCTTTAATTTGAGTGCTAATATACATCTATACGTTTCATAGTTTCTGAGATATAGATTTCTCAAAATAAATTCATTAACTACTAATCTTACAGTACATTTTTATGAAATGTTGCTTTTTAAAATACTGTATCTCGAGAACTATTGAACGTCTCTATTAAGGCTAATATTTTAGCAAATTTACTCAACTTGAAATGATGTTCTCTTAGATTTTCTAGTGTTTTTCATAGTTTTAAAGATAATAGAGCTCCTAATGAAAAAGTTTTTTTTACAGTTTTGTAACAGTGGCCATTTTTTATTCCCCCCTGACTATACTTATCAGACTCATCTACTTTGACTAGTAATTATACATATTTTTCATTAAAGTAATCTAAAATTGAGTGAAATCACTGCCTTTTTTTTCTTCCCATAGCCCATACGAGCCATAAATATGTAATTTCATTTTTTCCTGGAGAAGTTTGTCGGGGAGTGCGGTCAGCAAAGAACAACATTAATAAACAAAACCATATTTATTTATTTTATGCCGAAGTTTCGACCTGAGTTTCAGGTCTTCATCAGGGCTATAGAACAAAAAGAGATAACAACAACATTTGGAGTAACATACAAGTGAATGTTGTTGATGAGATCTAGATGTGTTGTATCTTCTGGTGTAGTGACGTGTATGTAGATGGTTGTTATCACTTCGTCGTCAGTTTCATTTTGATGACTTTTCGTTTTTGAGCTAGGCTGTTTATACACACAGACCATTTTGCGAGACTTGGTTATCAGGGGACCTCTAAATTTGTATATCCGCCGAAGATTGAAATTTAATTAGCCGAATTCCAATCCAGGTGCTAGGAGTAAGTAACACAGCGCCTATCTTCGTCAATAATTGATCAATTTATAAAATTATTTAAAAAAAAAATTAATATGATATAATTTCTGTTTTAATATTTAGAATATTTCCCCGTTATTTCTCAAAACACCTTTTGTGTGAAGACGCCCAAGTTAGGAATGGTTATTGTGTTAAAGTCGGTATGATTCTCAAGAATATTCCCTCTCAATGCGAAGCCATCTCCTTATATCTCTAGATAGGAAAACGATTCGGTAGATATTAAATGAAATAAGTTGGATTTCGAAGGCTACCGCGGAGAAGTAACTTCCCCGTGTCCCGCCTTGAAGTGATTATTTTCAATTTAGCCTCGAGGTACAGACAGAAGGAGGGAGGGGAGTTTAGTTCTGGAAAAGAGGAGTAGCTGATTTTTTTTTAAAATATATGAATACGTATTTTTTTATTCAACAATACTTTATTACTTTTCTTCAAAATATCAACTAATAAATATATTCTTTATAAATAAATGTAGGGATGGTGGCAAAGTTAGTACTAGTCAGAAAATGGCTGTTAATGCTTAAGCATTTTCAGGTAATAGTATACTGTTAAATTCTCGCTTATCTACCCTTCCACAGATAATTCCTTAAACTAACTCTGAAAAACATATGTTTCGATGGAAAAAACAAAGTTTCAAAATGTTCTAAAGGGTTAAAAACAAATAAATTGTTTTGGCAATTCCCTGACTTGTACTGTTTTCTCAACCTCGCTTGTTTTATGAACATTTTTGCTAACTAATAATTAATCGTTAGAAATATTAATGTTTCACTGTATATTTTGAGATGAAACCATAAACTCAAAAAAAAAATATTGTTCAGGATAAAATTGCAATAATTTTTTCAGTTGAACCTTTTCTTTCTAAGAACTTTCTAAGAATAAATATTATATATGCAATTGAAGAGTTTCCTCTTTAATTGTTCTAATTTGCATTTAATTAAAATTCAAAGTCTTAGCTTTGATCAAATTAATTCATTTTAATTTTCAGCACATAAGTCTTCGTCCGGAACTAATCCTCAAAGGTAAAAATGTGAAATGGAATCATGCCAGTGAAACAGTAAGATATCTGGGAATTCACCAAGATCGCCGCCTTACCTGGAATCACCATATCAACAAACAACTAACTCAAACCTACGAAGGTTAGCAATTCTATATCCTATCCTAAACAGAAATTCCAAATTAAGACCAGATACAGCTGTTCTTAATTTTTAAAATAATACTGCTGATGTAAGGCTGTGAAGTCTGGGAAGTGACATCCTTAACGAAAAGGAAAAAAAGTACAATCGTTTCAAAATAAAGTCGTAAGAATTGCAGTGAATGCTCCTTGGTTTGTAAGAAAGAGCCAATTGCATCAGGAATTACAAATGGAGTCAATAGAAGATTACAATAAAATACGATTCATGAAATTCCATTCCCAGTTACCGACAGTTAAAGCAGCAGTGACTTATAACTTGGAGAATCCAACCTCAACCCGAAGACTGAAGCTCAGGCTGCTGCAGGACATGTTATAAACTTCAAACTTATCAATTCCATTGTTGACATTACTCATGTTTAATTTTTTTTCTATTCTTCCTTTTTTCAAAATTTTTTTTTCCAAAGGGCAATATTTGTTATGTTAGGTCTTCGAATGTCGTTATTTTTGTTATTAACCTTACTTTTCTCTCTTATTAAGAATTATTATTTTTAACTATTTATTTAATCGTAATTAATTTAATTTATAACATTGTATATATGTGTTAGAGGTGTCTTTTGCAAAAGACTATATGCATCCCCCATAATCCATAGTTAAAAAAAAAATGTAACTTATATTAACCATCTAAGGCCCACCAGGCCTATCAGGTATTAAATAAATAAATTAAATTAAATTAAAATTAATTAAACAGCTGAAAACTATTTGTTGTTCTTCTTCACTTTCCTTCAAATATTGAATTTCACCATTTCTTAATTATTAATATAGCTTATTAAAGACAGCATATTTCTTACAACAAATAATGTTCCTTGTTCAACGTATCTCCCATAACTAAAACATTTATTAATTTCATACTTCGCTGGCTGGGATCGTGAGCTGAATAATGACATTATAAATGACGTTGCGACGAACGGTACTCTCCGCTCATTCGCACGGTAGCACGCATTATAATAAAATAACTCAATGAAAGGAAGACTCAATCGAAGGCCGAGCAATATCTAAATTACCCCCGAGCTCTCTAAATGGCGCTATCGGGAAGGCTTTAACCTGGACGTCTTGATAAAGCCCTTTCAACAACTTCACTAATCTCCTTCAGCTTTTTCTCAAAGCCTCTAGGCCTTCGATGAAGGGATGATTTTAATCGCGACTCTAAAGTATATTAGATTCTTTCAAGCTGATATCGGTAACTGCTAGGCAATTAAGGAGAAATCTAAATTATAATAGGAATATAAACAGTGCAAGTAACTCATCCTACTCAAGTAGACATAATAAGGATTGATCAAAGCTATTTGTTCCTTCTAACCTGATACCAATATTCAATTGGATTTTCCACACATATTAGTATGAGAGTTATTTTATGATTTATTCGAGCTCTATCATAAAACAAGGATAACTTGTATCACCTCACTATTACTTGAAAGACCTCAAATAATAAAATAATATATATCATTATATTAAATTCATACATTAATATTCATCAGAATACATTTTATGTATGGCAAAATGAGATGCATAGACAGGGGACCGACCATATGACAGAGCAACCCCAGACCGGTCTACACTGCCGTATTGATCAACTACAGGGTGACGTCTTTTTTATCTTCCCAATCTCGACAATGCTCTCTGAGTACTCATAAAAAGCTCATTGCGTAAATTAGAAAAAATTATTATTTTTTATTACCATCTAATAAGTAGATGAAATATTATCCATTTTAATCCGATAATTTTCGAATGGGTTGGTTCACATAGTAATCAACAATAATTATTTAGAAACATTGTGCTTGCACCAATACCCATACAATACAATATTAAAGGGGTAAAAGTTAGGATGGCGTTAGTGATTAGTCAATGAAATTATTGACAAATCTGAACTAAGACAACAAGATCTTGAACGAAATGAATAGATAAAAAAAACATAAAACTTATACATAATAGGGCGTTATTAATTAAAAAAACGATTTTAAACAATTTAAATTTTAAAAATTAACTGATAATTAATATGAAGAAATACTTCAACAAAATTAATATATTAAAATCATGAAAAAGATGGTCAGGGATGCGTTCACAAGAAAACAAAAATAGTTAAGAACTATTTAACTATATTATATTTTTGTAACTATATTATATTATTATTATAACTATATTTTATTTAACTAATTAACTTTTTTTTGTTTTCTTGTGACCCCATCCCTGAATATCTTCTTCATAATTTAAATTAATATAATTATTTATACACACATATATATGTATATAATTTTTTAGCTTCCCTGTGCCAGAGAAATTTATTTAGAAAATTGCACATACTCTATTCAAAACCGCATATTATATGTAAAGTGGAGTTAAACATTAAAACTTGTTATATTATATGTAACATTATATTAAAATAAAATACAAAATCAAATGTTCTTAAAAAGAAATACTTCTCAACCATAAACTGGCAAAAATAACTAAAAAGTAAATGTAATAATTATGGTGAATACATTTAAACAATCAAATTCTATATGCATAGATATCTATGTGTATGTAATAATTAAAGATGTGTGAGTAGTTCATTAAACCAAAAATAAAACACTGTTTGTCAAGAATAAATAAAATAATACAATAAAACATAAGGTTAGAGAAAAAACAATAACTAAAAGTACATAAATAATAAAAATAAAATAAAATAAATACAGTAAATAGGTAAGAAACAAATATTGTGATAGAATAAAACTATCATAAATTCAGTTAAATATACTATTGTATAGTTTCAAAATGAAGAGGTATATTAATATATACATATTTATATATTAATTTTTCAGTATATTGCTATTTTGGATTATAAACGTTTTATGTTCCACCTGTTAACAAATAACAGATTATCAGAAACTTGTAACGTTCTACCTGAACTGAAAATAGTTAGTCGAAACTGAAATCACCTATTTTGGGCAGGCATGTTCCTGAGATGTTAAATCTTCTGTTAAAATTGACTAACTGGTAGTACCAATCATACCTTGACTTAAATTTTATTTTTATTTTCTTGAAAGCGGTTATATCGTTTTTGAATAAACTATGATAATAAAATTAATGGACCCTTAAATGATAATTTTTATCAACTATAATTTTATATTCACATTTAAATTGTCTAACGCGGCTTAAATACCGAATTTTCAAAAACCCTCTAAAGTACGTTTAATCTTGTTTATTTGGATTAAATATCTATATTTCTCTGGTTAATCCAAAAAAAATATTATTAATTAATTAATAAATTTATTATACCAACACATAAAAATGATTGCATTGAACTGATTGTTCGGTATTTATTTTACAATTGTTTTCATTCAAAGACAGCCTAGTAGTTTATATATAAATCGTATTTTATGTTTTATAAAGTCAACCTAAAGTTATTTAGTGAACTTGCTTCTATAAGTATGAAGTTGTCATGACGTCGATTACAGAAAACACCTAATGTATCAACACACCTACGGTTGCATTCAGGTTTTTTACTATACAGAAAGGAGAAAAAAAAACCTAAAATGCTGCGATACTTTATCTATCCATATATGTGTGTTTGTGTATATATTCAGAATAAATCAATATTTTTAAATTTACGGCGATTGAAATTGCTGTTTAAAGTTATTAGATTGGTGAATCACCAAAAAGGTAATGTGCGCTAAACTGATAAGGGGACCACGAGAGGTAGGCCGTGATGTAGATGAGAAGATTAAGTTGAGTTCGATCATATCGCTTTAGGTTCTGATGATCTGTCAAGGGAAGCTCCTTATTATTATATATGAACACACTTTATTTTTTACAGAACTATTGAACGGACTTTCTGCTGTCAAGTTCAATGTTTTTTAAATTGAATATATTTAAAAAAGAAAAAAAAGGAAGTATTGAAACTTCCTAAGCTAAGGAAGTATTGATAATATTAGCCAATCCTCGCTTCCGCCGGTTAGGTTCATCCACCTTCACTTACTGAAAGAATCTGAAGTACAGACTGAATACTGCCAATTCTGCCTGTTATGGTCAAGGGTATGGAGGAAAACGAATATTATTGTTATATTTTATATTAAATATAATAAGTAAAGATTTGTAATATTTTTTTCTCAAGAAATCTACATTCCGTAAAACAGTCAACATTTTTAGCGATATCAATTGAAACCATGCGGTAAAGCTCACGAAGATTAGGAGACAACATAATTGGGTATCACTAAAAAATTAAATAATTTTGATTATTTTTTTCGTTAAGCACCAGATTGTTGAGAAACCATTATAAACACTCTTCTTAGTAGTCACTGAATAAATAAAAACAATTTTTTCATTATTCTGCTCTCCATTTTCGTTACAATTATCGAAACGTAAATATGATCTATGATCACATGATGATCTATTATGACAATAGTGGCTGTTCTTTATAAGTTTTTATATATTAAAGGTAATTCAATACATTCCTGATTAAAATATGCTGCAATAGATACGTGGGTTCAAAATCAAGGATATTTCCTAATATAACCAATAAATGAAATAGAAAACTGTCAATGGGTGAGGATTGTATGATTGATGGATTTAGATGTCATGAGAAATGTGAGACGACCGTGTGTTTGATTAAGTAGAAATGACGATAGGTAATTGTGGCCTAATTGACGGGAGGGAGAGGGGTGGTGAGGTGGGGGTAGAGAGTGGTGGGGACGAAGGGGAGGGGGCAGCGGGGAGTCAGAGCCGGCAGTGAGTGTTCGAACGCCAGGCCGTCAGGATGATCTGATCGATGGAGACCCTCATGGGACAAGTATACAACCCCCACCTCAAGAGAGTGCTCAAGACCTACCAGCTGAGTGCCCCCAAATCTCTGCAAGGGCCGAGCACCGTCCTCCAGGAGGTGGGAAAGGTCGAACCCGCCGCCACACCGCCCCCCGTCCCGGTACAAGCGGTTCCTATTCTCGTTGCCCCCGACAGGAGTCCCAGCCAGCGCTGCGAAACCCTCCTTGAAGGCGAGAGTATAACCTGCTTCCTCGTCGGAGGCGAAAAGCGCCTCTGTCTGCCCCAGATACTCAACAGCATCCTAAGGGACTTCACACTCCACCAAATCAACCAGGTCTGTGACGACCTCCAGATATTCTGCTCCCGGTGTAACCCAGAACAACTGGATGAACTGAAAGAAACGGGAATTCTGCCCAAGACCGCCCCCAGTTGCGGCCTCATCACAAAGACTGACGCCGAACGGCTATGCAGCACCCTGCTGCACCGACCCCTGATGACGCATCGACTTCCAAAGGTGACCCTCTCGTTCAAAGTGTATCATGAGTGCTTCGGCAAGTGTAAGGGACTGTGTATGCCCGAATTTTACGCGGACAGCGACGCGAGGTGCATCGAGTGTCTAGAGTGCCGGGGTCTCATGTCACCTCGCCACTTCGTCTGTCACTCGCACCGGCCACCGGAGACGAGGACCTGTCATTGGGGGTTCGACTCTGCCAATTGGCGGGCCTACCTCCTGCTCTGCCAGGATCAGCCGGAGGTCGAAGTGAGGGAGAAGTTATTGGACCTCTTCAAGCAGCAGCACCTCGAGAACAACATGCTCAAACAGGTAATTGATAGCATCCATTACATTTTCTTATCAGCCTTAGCTCTTATCATTTATCTTGATTGGTTTTACTGCGTCTGAATTAGAGTAGAAGTGCATGTTATAGTTTTTAAGTGGTCTGAGAAAAAATGTGATTTATTAGAGTGATCCTTGAGCGAGAAAAGTTACAACTGCCTGTGTTGTTTGTGAGCCTCTTATATGATACAGGCGCCGGTGCAGATACGCCATCAACGATCTTATAAGTCTCATCTTATCTCCTCTGGTACTCGGCTAATTTCGAAATAATAGCTCTATTATAAAAATTAAATAAAATATTCAATATATTAATATATTCATATCATAATACATTTTGTCACTTATATGAACTGTTTCTTTTATTTTACAATTACATAACGGAATATGAAACATAAAGTGGAACTATGCTTATCTAGGACACTGCAGTTTGAGCGGGAGACTGGTTAATCCAGAGTTTAGAAATGAAAAACATCTGATATTATTTTAATGCTAAATGTAATATATTGATGACTTATATATTAATGTATTATGAAGTTTATTTATTTGACCAAGTAAATATAATATAAAATGTACCGAACTTTGTGTTTTTCAGGACTTAATTCTGTTTATTTATTTGTTTCTACCAATGGTTAGGTGTGATTTACTTTACTATATTTTTTTCTCTAATAGGATATAATGATAGTAAAAATGTCATTAAAAATTGAGGTTATCTTGTTAATTTGTATTTATTATCGAGAAACTGCATATTTATTAAATTTAAAACCACAGGAATGTATCTATTTGTCCATTCCTTAACCCAAATTAATAAAACTTTTAATTTATATAAGCTATTACGTTGCAAATAGATTTCTTTCTTAATTTCTTTTTTTAAATATTGTGTACTGTCATAACATAGAAATCGACAGTTTTTCAATAGCCTATTTCTTTTTTCTAATATGAGTGTATTAGTTTATTTAATAATGTTAAGTGAACTGTATTAGATCAACAGAAAGTAATATTTATACGGTATTTTATCCCTGAGAATGTTGTTTTTCTTTTTTTATCCAAAGGTATCTCTCTAAATGGATACAACCGTGAATTCTATTTTTTTAAATAATTCCCAAACAAATGTTAATTTACATTGGCAAACTTTTAAAGGAACAAAGAAAACATTTTAATAGCATTTTAAAGTTTATCATGAACTTTGATTTGTTTGTTCTTCGAAAGAAATGATTCTGGTGAAGCGATTACTTTAATAACTGAGCAATAATATCTTATATAGTATTCAGGCAAAATTTAGTTACATTTCTATCAATTATTTAATTAGCTAAGATTCACATTTATTCATTTAAAAGAATATTTGGACGAGAAGAGCACCGTTTGACTAGTCCCGATTGTTATCAACAGGCAGTTGTTTTCGGGAGTTAACTAATGATATTTTAAATATCTATTCATGACCTGAGTCAGCTGTTGCGACTTGCTAATGTTTTAAACTGCTATATCAAGGTTTCAACAGGTTATATTTAAAATTCACTTTTTTTTGTTAATTATTTTGAGGTTTTCCTCTAAATTGCTAAGACACTCCTTATAAGATCCCTCGCACCTACAAAAGCCACGGTTTTACGGCCTTTGCAGACGAAGGATAAACAAAAATGGGAGTCTTCCCAATCCTCTTGATGGTCGCCTTTTCCAATTACTGGTACCCGGGAAATTTCAGTGGAACACGGAGGGTTTGGCTTATTAGAGCGTGAATAACGCCAGTAGGAGTTTTTACAGACCCTCTCATACCAACAACTCTTTTTTTTTCTTCTTCCGAAAACCTTTTAGGAAAATTGTACTAGAAACGTGTTAGAGATATATAAATAAAATGATCATTTTCATACGGTCTGAAGGGTGTTAAGCCTCCTGTCGATGTAGGCAATTTTATATGAAATTTCTTACTTTGCCGTATTGAGTTCTGTTGTAATTTTCTAGACTTGGAACATATTTTATTATGGAGGACATATATATACATACATAACTTCTTTATAATTCACGATGTATGCTTTCCCTTACTATATTTTCAACGATATGATGTTAGGTGAAAAAAACTATTACTTTGTTTTCTTGTTTCCATAGTTCTGAATGTTGTATAAGCATACATATGCAAGTGAAAGGGAAAATGAACCGTGTATTTTTAGCCTAAATTTATAAAAAATGTATGTTATATATTAATTTAAACTTATAATATTAAAAAGTGTTATAGAACCGTTGCTCCCCGGGGGTCTTAGCGGGGCGGGTCCGGCGGGTAAGGATTGCCTTTTTCTGTGTTATGATGGGAGGGGAGGTTCATGCCGTATGTACTATGTACTCTACAATATAATGATCGTCTTAATTACTGATATGAAATACGTAGTAGAGGGAAGTATTGTAATTTTTGTAAATTACAAATCTAAATTTTCGATGAAAACAAACGTTTTAATTTCTTATGAGTCTAAGAAGAATATTCGAAACTGAAATGCTCAAATGATATTGACTTAACTAATCATATCAATTTAACATTATGTTTTATTTAATATCAGCTAGATTTTATTCTTTTTTAAATAGTCTTTGAAGGCTTGAATGACGAATTTTTAAAAATCTTTCCTGTAAAGTACATTAACTTTGCTTATTTAAAATAACTAACCCTATTTCATTGCTAGCAATAATAAAAAAAAAATGATTAAATAAAACTGAGAGAGAATTTTATTACTAAAGAAGGAAAATAATGTTTTGTTGTGTTTCATGCTTGTTATGACGTCACAACTTTTTACTATTGTCATAACTACCCTGGGAACAAGAAAATATAGTAGTTGTATTTATTTTTTAACTTAATCTATAATTGGAAATATAGTTTGAGGAAATATTAACATTATGAAGTAGGGTGGAAACTGAATGTTGTATGATTCACATACCAGATTTTCAAAAGTATGTCTAAATTTTTAATTTAGGAATTTATTTGATAATAATTATTTGACTGAATATATTATAAAATATTTATCACAGGACGTTGAAAACTATTATTAAAATTTTTTGAAAACTGAATGTTTTTAGAAATATTTCTGAAACGATATTCTGGTCGCAGACTTTTATTTATTTTACATACGAATGTGTTAACTTGTTTAAAATAAAAATTTATGTTTTGGTGGCAATGCTGTTCTTGGTTTTGTTTTTTTTTTTTTTTCAGTAGTAGTTCTTCCACTTGTTGTGTTGTGTCGTACATCGACCATTTTATTTTTTTTAAGTGTGCGTTTGTAATGTCACATCTGTATCGCTGCAATGAGGGTGGTATTTGCTGGTATCCTCTTCTCGCTAAATATTTTGGTTTCTATCTTTTGTTATTTTTTGGATTTTGTTTTTTTTTCGATTCTGTTTTTCGTATTTCCATATTTGTTTTGGTACTCGGCTTTTTTAGTTTCTCTTGGGAGTTTTTATATCCACTGGTATGATGTGCTCACCGCACTTTGATTTTTTTTCCTTACCTTTTGTTTTCGCTTCGCTCTTTTTTCTCCTGGCCTCCGGTTTTGGGGGATTTTATTTTCTCATTTTAACTTAATCTCATTGTGTCTATTTGTTTTTTGCCTTAATGGTTGTGGGGTGAGTCTTTGTGAGAGCTTTTGTTGTTTCTTTGAATTCGGTTTCTTTTTCTGGGTTTATTCTGTTCAGTCTATTTTTACGTGTCTTGTGGTTTTTGATTGTCTCCTTTTTTTTATTTTTTTTTTTGCATTTTGTTGTGTTTTGTGTTTTTTTTTGTTTTGTTTTTTGCTGTCTTGTCTTGTTTTTTTTCTGCTCCTCGCTTTCGCCGAATTTTGATTTTTTGTTTTTTTATTTATTACTTGTCTCTTAAGGTTCTGTTTTTCTGTTTTGGTTTCTTCCCTTTTTTTTTGTCTTTATTGTTTTTATTTTCATGTATATTTTATTTTTTTCTTTCTTTTCTTTTTTCTATTTATTTCTTGTTTTTTTTGATTTTTAGCGAGGGATTTTTATTTTTTTTATTTAACAAAATTGATCTTATCCCCTTTTTTCTTGTTCCTTGTTTTTTTGTTTTTTTCTGTTGTTGTGAACCTTTGTATGGTTTTCTTGGTGTTGTTTTTTTTTTTTATTTTTTTTTTTGTTTCTCTTTGTATTTTTGGTTTGTTTTGTTCTTTAGCTGTGGTGGTGTGGTGACTGTCTGTTCTATGCTTTGGCCTTACTACATTTTTTTTTGTTTGTCTATATTCTTCTTTTTTGCCGCCCCCTGTTTGTCTTCTTCTATTATTAATTTTTTGTCATCTATTTGCACATCATTTTTTTTTTTCTTTATGTTTGACCTACATTTTTTTTTATTTATTTCTTTGCAAATTTTTGGTGTTTTTGTTGTTTGTGTGTGGTGTGTTTTCTTGTTTTGTTGATATTTGTGTCCTTTTGTCTTTCTATTTACTGTTGCATCTTCGTTTGATCATTTGTTAACTGTTTTTTTTGAGCAGTGATTCTGTGTTCTTTGGCCGCATTTTTTTTTATTTGTTTTTTTTATTTCTGCTTTTTCGGCTTTTTCGTTTGATTGGTTTTCACTCCTTTTTCATTTGGGTTTTCTCCTTACTGTTTTTTTAACTTTTTTTTTTACTTTTTTGTATTTTGTTGATGTCTTGTTCTATTGTTTTTGTTTCGTATGTTTTTTTTTTTTTTTTTTTTTTATGTGTCAAAAATGAGATGAAAGTGTTCGAAACACTGCTTTAAACTTTTTTTATACATTTTATTAGTGAGGAATATTTTATAATTTGTTTGGTATGTAGTTTGCATCTGTACTGAGTACGATATTCTTTTTTAAAACAACATTAACAAAATCCAACATCAAATTTATATAGAATAAAAATAAAATAAAGTCGACAAAAATTAAATCGGTACCCGCTAAGTCACAAAAAACTTATTGGTGTTCAGGACCTTATGATTCAGAGATTCAAGCCTTGTGGAATATTCCAGTTGTATTGTAACAATTATTTTATGTCTCTTACGGAATTTTTCTTTTTTTATATTAATAAAACATTAATACAAAAGTAAAAATTAAATTTAGATATGTTCTGAAATTTTCCCGTTTGTTACTTTTCTCTTCTCTTTAATTCTGTAATAAATATTATTGATTATATTATTATTATTAACTTATGAATTTTAAATAAATTAAAATCAATAACTCATTGATTTACTATGAATATAAATAAATTAAATTACTGTTAAAAGTTACAAGATTAATCCTTTCGTCAACGTTTAGCGAATTAATAACGCTGAGACGTTGGATATTAAAGTTTTCTTAGGCAGAAATTCAAGCAAAGGTTAAAGACCCCAACTTCCCTTCCTTATTTAGTTTTTAATTGCAAACTCGAGTTTTTCAGAGGAAAAAAATAAAAATCTTAACATTTTATTAGAATTCTATCCCCGCCCTCTTCCTTACTAAAATATTCTACAAGGTATTTATTATACCTTTTTATTATTTCGAATTGTTTAAATTTTAATTGGATATAATTAGTTTTATCCTGCCTTTAGAAATACCTCTTTGCCATTACCGGTTATCTTCTGGTATTGCATATTCTTATGAATTTTAATGTTTTGCGATAAATTCTTATCTATTTTAATCGCTATCGATATAAATAATTATTATTGTTTTCAGTTGTGGTTACAATAAACTAAGGCATATCGTTTTTCCGTATCGTACTGTTTACCTATTATCAATCCCAACTACCAGTAATTATTATCTATTTTAGGAAGATAGTCCGAGTGGCGGTACCAAGTACCAAAATACTAGAAAAACTATTTATTGTTAACAACAATGTTTGTATCATGTTTTCCTTTTATGAATAGACTAAACATTAAAATAAATATACAAAGAAAATACAAAAATATGTAAAAAAAAAAAATTTTTATTTAAAAAAATATATACAAAATTAATAATAATAATTTAATGAAGTATACAATGGTATACTGGTGTGTGGTGATAGGTAGATTGGAAGGTAGTTACTTATAAATATACCCAGGTGTGATTAAATACAGAGCGTGTGTAATAAATTGTTGAAAAATACTTTTTAGAAATAGATGTAAATACGGTAAAGAGGTGTTAAAGGTAAAGAGATAGGTAAAGTAAATGTGGTAAACCATGACTCAGGTATAGTAATAAATAAAATGAAATATTTAGAAAATTAATGAAAATCGTTACATTGTAGCCGTGAATCAACCCTGTGAGTTCTGGAGCCCTCCTGGAGTCCACCCAGCCGTTTTTGGAATTTGGCGTTCCAGCGTGATTTTAACCAAATCGAGGTGATTTGGTAAGAATCACGCACAACCTTTGGTCTAGTAACAGTACTTCCTTACAAAGTACTGCACCCTTCACCTGCAAAGTACTGCACCCTGCACCTGCAAAGTACTGCACCCTGCACCCTTCATGGGTTGTAGAGGTAAATATTTTAAGTTAATAAAAATAAGAAATAAACTATAATTATGTACAGCGAAATTACTATTTTTATGAGATAGTTAGGGATACGGTCTGTGGATACAAATAATAATAAGTACAAATACAATACACAAATAAGTAAAAATTTATCAGCCCCAACGTTTTAGCCCGAATTTCAGGCCTGAGTCTAATTCTAACGCAGAGTGAATATTTTTTTACTGCGTATAGTAAAAAAATTAAAACATGTATAGTAATAAAGTGAAAACTGTAGCGTATAGTAATAAAATGAAAACTGTACATACAGGAAAATACACTTTAGAGAAGTAATTAATGATTTCGCTAACCCAAGTTCAAGAATACTTTTTAGTATTTAACTCTCCAGAAACCTTTATTTTGTTAAAAATAAATAATTCCTTATTTCCTCATCTATATAATTTATTTATTTACTCCCTAATTAATTCGGAGAGAATTAATTACTTTTATTTAATTCTTTCCAAAATGCGTTAATGATAATATCAAAACCAAAATATCGATAGTGTAATGTATAGTATCGAAGACAAAATATCAATATTTAAGCTAGCTTCAGTTTAAATCCTCTATACGACGGTGGATTAACATTTTATTGTTTACTTTCAATTCAGACAACATTGCACACCCATTCCAGTTGCTTTTTAGCACCTCTTCAATTACTTCTACCTCGTAATATAATTTATTCACTTGCATTAGATGTAAATAAATAAATACCTACTCCACTTATTAAATATAATATAAATTAAAGTAAAAATCTAAGAGACATATTGAGCGAGAGTTGGGAGTAGACTGGCCCGAGACCTTTATCCCAGACAGCAGACCTGACCCACTTCTACCAGCCTCGATAATGGCAGGTTTCATTCCTCCCTCCACCTCCTCATAGCTCAGCTTTCCTCTCATTTATAAATCTTATTTTTATTCTTTATTATTAGTAATAATATGCTAAAGTAATATAAACTGCAAACAGGGCTTGTTCGTGTAGTGGTATATTCCAAAGTTTCAATAAATTGTATCAAAGAACTTCTCTACTAAGTACCTTATAATGGAAACCCTCCAGTTTAGACAATTTTCTAAACAACGTTGGTTTAGAATGAACATAGTATTTGTTAAAATCGTTTTTTATTTAATAATGCGTTAGGTTGTGACCGTGTAAATTATATATGGAAAAGATAGTAAGGGGTGTGGTCAGTAAAGAACACAAATAAATAAAACTAAGTTTATTAGTGCCAAAGTTTCAGGCTGATTTTCGGACATTATCAGAACTAAGTACAAAAAAATATATAACAACTATAATGAATAAAAGGAAATGGAGGATAAGAAAAAATTAATAGTGGAAGTAGGAAGTGGACAATAAGAAGATAAAAGAAATATTTAATTAACAAAATCATGAATTTTTTTGTTCAAAGTCTCTTTCTTTTTACCGATATCAATAATAAACTGTTGAATCTATTTTGAATGGCCCCCTACTTCTCTTTTCATTTTTGATCTGTATTCATTTTGGGTAACGGGTCCTACTGAAATTTCCTATTGCACTACATAAAAATTTTCTCACATTGATATATACATCTGAAGACTTTTTTATCATATAGTATTTCTCTGGAACACTTAAATATATTCCGACTACTTTAATTTAGACAGTCGTCATATGGTCTGTTAAATGCAAACATCCTGCTTCAAGTTCATTACGTTGTGGGTCAGTATTAAAGCTTAGGCCAATTTCAAATAATTCTCAATTGTCAATCGGAACATGAAATCTATCAATTAGTTATCTCAATTCCTCATGCCTGAGCAATGCTGAATCACTTCACAAACTTTGATATAATAGTCATACCATATTAATTTAATTGTAATTAATTCATTAAAACACCGTTTAATGAATTATTTAACTTTTTTTCTTACGATTGTAATAAAATGGCATTGAGAATTTACATATATTCGCTTCATGTTTACTATGATACTAATTTTATTTAATATTTTATTCATGCCTTTAATATTAGTCTAAATTATAATTTAATATTCTTAATTTTAAAAAAATCAGTTTTTTTTAAAAGTTAAAATATATTTTAATTAAATACAGAAAAGGCTGTTTTAATAAATAAGGATAAAAATAAATGTTACAAAAAGCTATGTCCTCATTTGCACATCAAAGAGTTACAATTTTTATCTTGTAAAAAAGTGTCCCTTTATTTATTAATTTTTTTTTTTATTTACATGACTACTTCCTCAATTCGCAAAATCTGTTTAAAGGTAATGAGGAAAAGAGGATTTCAAATCCGATGAAACAAATTAATTAGAATATATAAAGCTTCCTAATTTATCAGGTGGATGTTTATTTCATTATATAGCAGTAAACGTTTTGCTAAATATAGGTACTGTTGGGATCGTCATTTTAATGTTACATTATGGCATGATTAATTGAACGAACGAATGAAAAGTAAATTATTATTCAAGTGATAAGAAATTATAATAATTAGAGTTCAATTCCGTCTTCAGATGTTTGTTGGCTCAAACCAAGCCTGGATTAAACCAAAATGATTCCATGATATGGTCATCCAGATTACAAAATTTATTTTCCTGACATCTTTGAGTACTTAATATAGAAATAAATGAAAAATGATTATGCTGTTTAATATTTGGAATATAAAAAAAAAATTTAAGCTTTTACGACAACTTTATTATTTTTATTAAACAAGTAATGAATTACTTCTTCAAAGCCTATTTACTTTTTTTTTTTTTCCGTACCCTCCATTGAAAATAAGATGATGTGGTACAATGATGTCAGTTGAAGTGTGCTGCCTTCTTCTACCCATGGGTATTTTAAGGGCTTTGTCGAGTGTACACTGTGTGTACAGAATCCATTATTATTATTATATTATTATTTCGTTATTTTTTTCAATTCATCGAGAAAAAAATAATCATCGAGGAAGTAAATGATATTGATAAGGAAAGCAAATTGATAACTTCTCTCTATATCTTTGTTTCCTTGACATTAGGAAGGTTTTTAATGGCATTTTTGCACGCAGAAATATTCAAGGCTCTGAGGACAATAGGAATAGAGAACAAATATATTAGTATAATAATAGATCTTTATAAGGAGATGACAGCATGTATTATGACTGAAAAGTAAGAACAATGCATTAATATTGAGTGGGGTGTATGGCAGGGTTACCCGCTATCCCCAATTTTGTTTGTTCTAGTGTTGGAGATGGTGTTCTGGCGTCTTGGATGGGAAGAAGTAGGCATCAAAACAATGGAAAATGGCTGAGCGAAGTGTGTAAAATTAATAACCATAATTTAGCATATGTTGAGGAGTATATCTATTTGAGTCAGTTAATATCATTCACGGAAAGATGAGCAAAAGAGGTCCAATGGAGATTGGCACTCGACTGGAATAATTTTTGGTTCCTCTGGCATATCATGAAAGAAAAAATAAGTATTGACCTTAAAAGACAGGTTTGTGGTCTCTTATAGTTGCCAAGCGTTGTCACTGACTAAAGCTCAGGAGAGGAAAACGGGTGTGACAAGATGATATTGCGAATGTGAGAAAAAGGGACCGAACAGAAAATGCTTGGATCCAGAAAAAACAGGACTCTCTGGCATACTGACAAAGACAAGACTGAGCAAATGGAAATGGGCAGGACATCTCCTTCGGTGGGAAGATGATAAATGGTCAAAAATGACCACGGAAGGGAATCCATACGACCTTCAAAGAAGAAGAGGGCGTTAAAAGAAGGCACATGGTTGTCTAGAAGGAGAAGTGGAAAGAACTCGCCTCCCAATAGGGCTGGTCACCCCGGGAAGTGCTGCCCATTACTCTCGAAAGGGAAGGCCTATGCAGGAAAGGATGCAGAAAGATAGAAAGAAAAGAGAAATAGAAGATTATGTTTTGTCAATTAATATATATTTTTTCTCTCTCTTCATTAAATGTGAATATGTATATTGTATTTTTTATAATTTCAATTTTGGCCTAAAAATAATACAAACAAATAAAAAGCTATTTCATTTCATTGTGTTACATATATTTCTTTTTTACCAGATTGACCTAGTGGACCTTAATTGAAGTTGTTATTGTAACAGTTTTTTTTAATATAGGTTCGTGTAAAAAAATACATCCTAAATACTACCTATTCACAATGTTATAATTGTTGAATAATTTCAATTATTACAAAACAAATTAGTAAGAAAAATAATATATTTAAGAAATAATAACTGACTTCTGTACTGAAAAATAATTAGATAAAAAAATAAATAAATAAAATTTATATATTTAAGTATATTACTTTCTATAATCACCAGTGATGAAATTTTTACTATCTTCAATCTTACTTCTCAATACATTATTGATTTATTTAATTTATGTATCACAAGGATTAAAAATCCCCATGGTCCATAGTTTAAAAATATTACTAGGTCCAATGATAAAAAAAAATTATTCTCAGATACCATTTTACAATCCTTATTTTAATCATACAAGAATTCCTTGTACAGTTTTGGTTAATTATTTCTAATTAATCGGCTGAAAATACTGTGGTGACATTTTAAAAGATAAAGAAAATTACCATCTAATAAAAAATAAATAGAAAGGATGGAAAAAAAAAGAAAAAACAAAATTTACTCTTAAAGAAGTAAAGAAATTCAATAAGCATGTAATAAATAAAATATTTTAATAAATTTTATTGTTATAATAATGGTTCTCCATTATGGTATCATTAGATTGTTTTTAATTAAAAACAATTACCATCTTATAAACATATAAAATGAAAAAAATAAATATAAAGTTAATATAAAATAAATAGAGGTTCAAATACTTTGCTAATATATGTTTAAAGATTTCTATTATATTTTTATGGTGATCACTACGTCTATAATGCAATCGACTAGGCTTAATTTTCTGTCATAACGCGGGCATTCTTCAAAGATATCGACTTTTACAGTTCTTCTGGCCATAAAAGTCATTCGTCCAAATTATCCAATGACTTTTTCCCCGAACTTAAAAAAAAAAGTTGGCAAGGTTCTTAATATGTGTCATGGAGTTGTTTCTGACCGAAGCCTTGCCAAATTTCTAGTTGGAAGGAAACCGAGAACGAAATAATAGGTTTTTAAATTGATTTTATTACATTTCCCAAGCTAAGTATTTTTTAATTTATCCATAAAATAGAAACAAAAACGTTTTAGGCTTACAGTGCCAGGATTTAAATCTGGTATACATTTATTGTCTAAATTAAGAAAAACCACGCGTATTTAATTCCTTAAATTTTTACTATACATTTATTATATACTTCAATTAACTATATTAATAGTTCCAAATATATTAAACAAACCTTTGACGCGATATCGCTTTGTAAGCGACAAAGCCTTGGGAATGAGCTTACCTTAATATCGGTTTTTGAGACTGAGTTCAAGACTAATTTATTCATGGTGCTGCTTAGTTATCTTCGCGTGGCTGACCCGTCCCGCAACGAACCTTTAGGGGCATTTCCACGTGGCAGATATCTGTCGTGGGAGTAATCACATATCACAATAATGCGAGAACGACAAATTGATAGCTCAAAAAATATTAATTTATTTTAATTTAAATTTTTATTACATATAGTAGTACAATTATCTCATCCTTCATTATTCTATATTATCTCATGTTTCCTAAAATGGTCACGTAATTTCTTAATGATAAATTTTAAATAAAATATTACTTTGTATAATGGAATATAATAGCATATATTCTTATAATAAGTATTTATTTATTTTTTTGGTTTTCTATTATGAATAAAAAATAAATTTCCTATGAGAGCTTCTGTTACACTCTAATATATAGCTCTAATAACTCAAATTTGAAAAAAAAAAAAAAATTAATTCTGTTAGTTATTTTTATTTCCCTGTACCCTTCAAATTAGAAACATAATAAGACAGATTTTTGTTTTCCTTTGTTGAAATTTATATTCTTTGAGTTAATGGCGTCATCCTAGAGTGTTTCAAATTTTCCAAAATAAGCATTAAATATGGTATTTAACGCTCATTCATCGCGTCGGCACGATTATGTAATTACAACAATTTAACGGGCGAAAACATTTGCTTAGCTATATATAGTCAAACGTGATTTCGTACAATCTTGAACAGTTTTTCCTTGAAAATTGACAACAAAAAGCGGGACAAGGTTCGCGAGGAGGAAGCGAATACACCATGACTTTTGAGGCCAGCAACAATCCTTAGGTGGAAAAAACTAGTTCTGCACAATTTTGTCTTTTTCTTCTGGGTTGGTGTGTTATATTTAGCACGGATTGGAGACTATGCTATTTTTTCGCGAATACATCTGTTTTCTGTTTCAATAAGTTAGGTTGAGGAAACGTTTCTATTTTTTAGAGTATATTAAAAACTAAAATCATGTTGTGAAACTTTTGAATGAAACACACTTCATCTTTACTTTTTAATTTTTAATTCATAAAACATGGTAACCAACAAAATGAAAACTTTTTTGTTGTATTGAGGATAATATCTGGTACTTTGCTGCAACAAAATTATATTATGTAATTATTAAAAAAACAAACTTTTAATTGCTGCTACACAAAACCTTCTTTTATATCTAAGTTCTGCTTCATATACCATTCAAATAATTTACACACTAAGTTGTAAAACATTACATCTGACATGCAGTGTGATTTAAAGTACTTGTTGTATTTAACGTTACAGTAGCTTCACCGCCGCTACATGCAATGTAACTACAATGTACTATCGCGCAGTACCTAGCGCGACTAGGCTACCACGACAGTAGATACTGTCATGATAATAGAAATGACCTCAGCACTTTGACCTATCGGTAACTGCTGCAGTAGATATGTTACCATGTTTACATTAACACGAATTTGTTTTCTGCGGAATTTAACTAAACATTTGTTGATTCCCAGTTATGCATTTTGTCCGATTACCACATACTCCACTCATCGTTGAAGAAATAACTGTTAAAAATTTACTTTTGTTAATTATGTAAAATGATGATCATGCCAAGAAGAACAGATATCTTTTCGTATATTTTTAGAAGTGACTTTGATCAGATTTGTTTAATATATATATATATATATATATATATGAACCCATAGTTCGAGTATTGAGCATAGCCATCACCAAAATAGCTCTTATCATCGTTATTCCTTACATTTAAAATATCAAATTTAATTTTCTTATCATTAAAAATGGCCGCCCGATACATCTTTGGCAGTTACCATGGTTTACCTCTAACTAGCTTCATGGTTTGACCTACCATAACTTGAATACCTATATCTTTTTTTAAAATATATATATATTTCCTACACACTCTTTTGAAAACATGTGAAATTAGCTTTAAGGAGTCAGATATAGTAAAAAACTTCAATTAATAAAAAATATCAGATATCATGTTTTACGACCAAATGCCTCATTTATAAAAAAAAAATAATGAATTTTAAATAAAATTAGGTCATAAATTTTTATTATATAAATTAGGGTTATATTCAATTATAGCGAAATACTTGATGTTTTATTGGTTTAATCCTTTCAAAACTCCCAATACTCGACCATAGATATAAATAAGAGAAACGCCGACCGGGCTCCTTGGAAACATAAACCACACAGGTGCTAAGCGCACCTTTCATATTTTATATATAATCTAAGGGAAGAAAAATCGATACCTGCCCCCTCACCGGTTAGTGGGGATATAAAAGTTGAGTGCTGTGAATTTATGTGTTACTCTTCCGCTCGCCCCAGCCGGTAGCGATGCGGTGTGCATAGAGGATGGGTCCCGTATTGCTAGGCCCTTCTTTGACTCCCAAGATTTATGTCTTCTTATCTAACTTTAAGGGAGGAAAATTAACTATTTCCCTCTTCGTAGGTAAAATATGGTGGCAGTAGGTGGAAATTCTTATGGATGAATAAAATGGGTAGATCTATTAAATTTTAATGTAAATTATAAAATTTTATATATTTAATTTATATGCCATTCGATGTTTTTTCTAGAGAAATTTACTATCATTGTAAATTCAGTTTAGTATCGGGAGGTGAAATGAAAAAAAAAACGGACAAGTGGCGTTCTTGCTAGAAACGTTTCAGACTTATGGATTTTTTCTGACTCATATTTTATTTTAGAGGTACATACCGTACAGCAGGGTGTTTTTTTTTTTGCAAAATCGGTTGAGTAATTAAATCCGCAGTCCATAAGCCCCCGAGAAGACGAAAATTTACTTCAGCCCAATTTTTGATTTTTTAAAATGAAAACTGTATGCGGTTAAGAATCAAAATTGATAAGGAATAAACATTTGGTGGCTGTTCCAAAAGTTTTTAAAAATTAATTTTCGAGTTCGTTCGCGTAAAAAAAAAATTGTGCGTTATTTATGATAAATAATAAACATCGGGGGTCACGGTAGCAGCGTGGTAACGCGCCGTTGACCAACCCAAAGGTTACGAGATCGAGTCCCCGGCCCTACCTGGGATTTTTTCAAGCATATAAATATGCAATACTCACTCACAACCTCCCCCCGGGCATTTGTGAGGCCCGTAAGCCAATGGGTGGCACTCACAAAAATAGGCATGGGGTGACGAACCCACTCTATGAAAACCACGTCATGAGACACGCGATGTATTTCCTTGCACCTCTATGGTCTCTCGCGCCAATAATAATAAACATCGTAATTAATAGTTTTCGAGACATTTATTAACCAAAAATCTTTAGTGAGTGAATTTATTTTGGAAAAACTATATTTAAGGAAATATTAGACCTACAGACATCTGTTAGCATTCTCTTACTAATTTTCCTCTTTTTTTTTTTCGGTATCAACTCCTCTTTTATTTTCATTATCTTACATTGGCTGGGTAGGAACTGTGGCTTATCAGACGCGAGGCAATGCTGACCATACCATTCCCTAAAAATAACCATAAATAATCATTTATTATCGTAATACCCTTAGTAATACGTATTATAGAGATAATTGATAAATTTAATACTAGGAAATGGTTAAAGTATAGATTGATTTATAAAATAATTAGTTTCCAACCACAAATCAATAACTGGGAAGTGGTTAAGTAGAGATAAAATAAAAAAAATGATTAGTTCGCAACCATCTCCGATACTGGGAACCGTTGCGTGGCTATGACAAAGATACAATCGATATCTTTGTCCGCTATTCGATGTTTATCAATTCGATTAATCGGCATTTGAATACAAGTGAAAGCACGCAGGCAAATGAAGTTTATGATCTATAATTGCCTCCGTAGCCGGAGCGTTTCAATTAACATTACAGAAGGTACGGCATTGTTTGAGAAGGTACGCTCCATATCAAAGATACATCTTGACAGTCGTAATGAAATTCCTCCCGTGCGTAGGATAGTAAGAGGAGTCGTATAACAGTTAGCTACGCACATTCTCCCTGATGACTGCCTGCGTAATGTAATATTCAATGGGAACCTAAGGCACAAAGCATCAACACAACATTGTAGCTCTTGTTAGTTTTACCTTATATCGGATTCTATTATCTTCTCTATTACACTGTATACCGTATTGCTGCTACAAATGAACAACAAAAGTTTTAATTATTCAATAATTAACGTGAAATAACTTGCTGGTAGTTTTTATTAAAATATAAACTTAAAATAATTCTTGCCCTCCTGTCCTACAGTATCCTTTCTAAATACACCACTAATGCCTGTTGAACAGATTCGATACTTAGGACTCCATCTTGACAGGAGACTTACTTGGAATCCACACTCAAGACTGAAACGACAAGAAACTGCTCGTAGATTCCGATTGCTACAACACTTACTTGACAAACGCTCTAAACTTTCCCATTCACTTCAAAAAATTAGTATACACTACGATAATCAGACCAACTTGGACATATGGAATTGAGCTCTGGGGCTCCACCAAACCATCAAATTCTTCCCGCATCCAATCCTTAGAATCCAAAATCCTACGTAAAATCCTTGATGCTCCTTATTACGTCACAAATAAACTCATTCACAAAGACCTTAACATCCCATTCGTTGCAGATTTGACCCAAAACAGATATGCGTCTTTTCATTCCAAACTCCTTAAACCATCCTAACCCATTAATTCTTAATCTTTCATCCTTAACAATCCCTGATAATCCTCAGAGGCGTCTGAAAAGAAGATGGCCACGGGACCTTCTAATTTAAATTAATGTTTGAAGAACCACCAACGGGTGGTTTCTTCCCAATATTTTCAAGTGTATATGAAACTTACTACATATTTACCTATTGTATTATTTTGTACAGTTGTAAATTACATTAAATAAATAATTTTAAAAAAATATATGATTCTACTTAGAGATATTAATTAAAATTTGATGAAAATTTTCGTTAGTAAAATTATAGACACTAGAATCAATATGAAGTTTAGGTCGAAATAATAATTAATTTGTCATTGGATTGTGTAAGTTTTGAAGTATAAATTATACGAAATTCGAAGCTCTCGATTTAAATATGAATGACCATTATTCATGGTCGGAATGAGTTTTAATTAAAATTCGAACAAATGAATTTATTATATTGGGGCCCGGAAACGCTAAAGGAGTGAAGAAAATATGGCCGTTAAGGAATGAATTGTGATGAGCTAGCAGGTTCATTATGCAGAAAATATAAAACTAAGATTAAAAAATAAACTAAGATCCGAAGGCCACAGTCCGCTTGCCTTGTTTTATTTCTTGACTGAGGCAGTAAACTCTTCTCCCGATCCTACTTGCGTTCCTCTGGATATAGTGCTCTTCGGGGACCGTCTGGAATTGTCGGCTGACCGTCGTAAACCGGATTCGGGGTGGTTTGCGATTTCGTGGAGTTCGTAGTCCTTGGCTGCTTCTTCACTCGACAGTGATGGTGCAAGTCGTCCAGATACCTTCATTCCATCTTCACATTTTTATGTAAATGGTTGCAAAGCTAAAGGCAGAAAGATTAATTGCTGACCATATATAATATATTGTAAGAAGATAGTCCGAATGGATGTAAATGAAGATAAAAAATAGTTTGTCGTTACTATTTTGTACCCTCATTGAATGCATACTATCTTCCTACAATTAAGTTTAAGATGTACATAACTCTCAAATTCCATCTTTTTTAAGGGTGATAACTTAAAATAAATAATAATAGAAAACAAAAAAGGGTTATTTAATTTCATTTTCACTATCCGTAACGTGAAAACGTATTTCTACTTCTATAACTATGGAAAAGCTCTAATCTTCAAACAAAATAGTGGATTATAAACCTTCTGACTTTTCGAGCATTTTTTTTTTATTAACAAAACAAATAATAAAGTATTATTTACGTTAAAATACATTTTAGGAAATTTTAATAAATAAAATGAATATTTTTTAATGACTTTAATCATCTTTAGGTTCTTCGTTAATTGTTTAAAAGTTAAAAGCTCCTAACGACTCGATTAAACTTTTAATTTTAATCTTCTTTAAAAAAAAAATCCTTATCTTTCTTTACTGTGTGTTCCCAGAAATACTTAATACTTTCTTCATTTATTCTCTCTGTTCTCTTTTTCTTTGTTTTATGTTGTAATAAAAATAATTATTACTTTTTATAAATCCTTCTTAATGAGAGTCGACCGACTGCAAGGGAATCGTTTGAGTCACTGGAAAGAACAAGTTTTTTTTTTTTTAAATTGTCCCTGATTCCACCTACCCATACCGCGAGCCTCTTCCAGGGTTTTCCCGAAATAATTTAGGAATAGTCATTCTACTTCAACTCAACTTAATTTAGAACCTTACCATCTCAGATTTTCAGATTGTAGGATATCCTCGCCTTTTCTTAGCTTTTGCTGAAAACACGGCATTTGACAGTCTAATTTTATCAGATGATAATGTACGATTTCCGACACTTATCTACTTTTAATCTTTGTACAAAGATGGCCCCGGCATTTTCCTACTTGTACCAACTGGGTTTCGCTGCTAAAAAAGATTGGAACACTGGCATAATGTATCAGTGTGAGATTCAGTCTTCGATATGAAGTTGGAATTCTTACGTTGTAAGCCACTGTACCTCAACCGCTTGTAACTGAGATACGTTTGAAGGGTGGCTCAAAAGTATCCTTGGGGTATGCAACAGTAGTTACGCTTTCTTTAGTTGCATTAGGGTTTTAAAAAAATCATTTTCTTGGAATTCTGAATGCATCCTATGTTTTATGGTAATTTTATTAAATGTGCACATTCACAAATACCATTGACATCGAGTAGCAGTTTCTCCGAATGCATCAAATACGGTAACTACCGACCATCCAATCGGTTAATAGTGGATGGAGCTATGGCTAGACCGACGTTGGCTTGGTAATGTATGCAGCTTGCATCTTGATGCCCGGGGCATGCAGGTATTGATCCGATGCACATTACCCCCACTCCTCCCGCCTATGCAACGCTAAATCACTCCTCTAAACCTCCGCTGAAATATTACCTACTCCTCCCCTGGGGGAACTCCTGGGGGGTTAGGAGCTGTAGTTGGTACGTCCTCGTCATGGTAAAGGTATGTTGCAACTTGAGGAATTTTTGTTACAGCTGTTGAAGAATGCATCTGTTATTATTACACCACAGATTTTCAATTTAATATCAATTATTGAAATCAAACATGTTTATTCCCTACAGATAAAAAAAAAACTATTAATGTACAATTGAAAGCTATTGCTGTGTAAAGCACTGGCTCCGATTTTCCAAGTTCTAATTTTTCCAAATTTATAAGTTTTCAGAATTTAAAAACTCAAAATTCTAAACCATGTAAAATCTTTCTTGATCAAGTTCCTCAATTGTGACGTTGCATTCTTAAATCAGCTAAACTCCATTTTTAGTTGTTGTTTTTTTTATTGGATTATTTAACAATTTTGGTACTAAATTACCTATCACAAGGTAAAATAGTGTATTCTTAAACTATGAAATACTATTTAGTTTAACTGATATTGAAAGAAATTCTTTAATATCGTAATAATTTAATACTAAAACTGTTAATAAAACAACAAAAAAAAATATTAAATGTAATTTCAACGCTAGGCCCTAAGGTATCCTATAATAATATTTCACTACCTCTGCGAACAGATACGCTGCCTTGGAATAAATCTGGTAAACGACTAACTTGGAATAGTAAAATATTGAAAAGACAGTGAATTTAATGGTTTACACAATTACAAGGAATAACAAGGCCTATTTGGAATGATAGAGTTGAGTTTTAGAGCACCACTAAAAACCATTAAATTTCTTTGTCACATATAAAATCTTCCATAAAGATCTATGTAGCCGATCTAGCCCGAACCTACTATTTTCTAAGCTTCCTTTCTATCCATTACCTGATAACCCTAGGACTAGGTGTCTCGGGACCTTTTATTGCAGACATTTTATTGGAGTGCTTACCAATGGTTAGTGTCTTTACAAATCTTTTGCATGATCATAGTTCATCATATTTATTTGTTGCATTTTTATGTGTAAATACATATAATCATGTTGCTACTCACAAAAGTTCCGATCGTCCTTGGTATTCAACGACTGTAACCACTATTCCGACTTTTTTTCTCATCAGTAGCTATATTTTTAAAAGAACATTTGTTGAATGATAGCTTTGAATATATAATGATTATTTTTATCTGGAAGTAGTTTCCTTATGCAATTTAGATGGTATATATTCAAGGAATGAGGACTGGAAGGACGAAAGCCCAGGGGCCATGAAACTAATTTAATAATAGTATTCGGAAACGCTGGACCCTATTCGTGGGAGATTACAGTAGTAGTTATTGGGGGAGAGATGTTCCAAAGGCTGCTATCTGTCTGGATGTTATCTCTAACACGGCGATAGCATCGCGTCCTGACAGCCGCTTCAATAGTTCTGCAGGAATAACAGGGTCCGGTTGACAATGGGGCGAATGAAGAAGAAGAGAAAAGAAAAAAAAATCCATTGGACCAACCCGACGTGAAGGGTAAATTTCCGAGGGCAGTAGGGGTTGACCGCAGAAACAACGGCGGGGGACATTGCACAAGGGGATTTCGCAAAGCTCCAACAAGGACGAATCGAGGCTCCTTTATTTTTACACTTCTCCCTCCACGCTTAGTAATTACAAACTGTGTCTTGGACGTTTCTCCTTGCTGTTTTTCTGCATCAGGTATTTTTTCACACTCGAAAAATACCAAAGAATTTCGATAATATTTATCGTTTAAATAAAATCTGGATGACGATGTAAGTAGAAACAAGTGTTTGGTACTAGATTTTTTTTTCAGATCTTAATCAAACACCTTTTGGACCACAATAAACCCACATTGTTGAGTATAAAAAAAACTCCTTCCTAACCCACGTTATTGAGTTGTTATTTTCATATTTACCAATTATTCCTTTAGTCTTATATAACTTTATATTTTATTTCTTTCATTATATTATTTTACTTACCTATTCCATTCATTACTTATATTTTCTTCCTCATTTATTTTTCCATAGCTTTAATTTTAAGTGATTATTATTCAATTAAAATATTAATTTTTTATTCCTTTTGGATTATATAACTTTATATTTCATTTCTTTAATCCTGTCATTTTAATTACCTAATTATACGTTTATATTTCCCACTTTTTTCATCACTTTATTTTAAATAATTTTCATTTGTACATATATTTACTAACTTGATTTCCATATGTATTTTATTTCCTCTTACTTAATTTTAATATTAATTTTCTCATACAGGCTTTATCTTTTTATAATACTTAAACTATACATGTCTTTCAACTCTATTTATCTTTCAATAATGTTAGTTATTTTCTAATCATTCTGTGATTCCTCTATTATTCCTACTATTATTCCTCTATATAGTTCATTATGGTTGTTATCTTGTCTTTTGTTCTTAGTCCCGATGAAGGCTTGAAAGTCTGGCCGAAATGTTGGCAGTAATAAATAGTAATAAAATGCACCCCAACCTTTTTCTCCTCATTTCTATATAACTAGAGTAAACTACTAACTCATCATTAAAAATATATAATTATATATATATTTTTGCAAAAAAATTATTATGTACGCATTCCACATTTCTGTAATGTCTCGGTCCATTCTGCTGACCATTTTTCTCTTCATCCCAGTCACATCATTAAAATATATATACTAATACATATACAAATCCTGAAAGTATATGTTACAATTTATTCAGACATTTCTGGATATCAAAATAAAATATAAGAGCTTTGAGAAAAAAATGACCTAATAAGAAACAGCTTAAAAAAAATTAATAACAAATACTTCCTAGAGTTGCATAAATGAAAATAAATTTTAATAATGTGCCTGAGATGAAGAGAGAAACGGGCAAGAGATAGCGTCGGAATGTTGCAGAATTGCAGAATAAATCGGTTAGAAATAAAAAATATATATTATAATACAGTTTTATATAAAATAATGTGGTACAAAAGATTTTTTCCTCCATAATTTTGATTGATACTTGATAATCTCAATTATATTACCACAGCAGTTAACTAAATATAGTCTTCTGAATTCTCCGGTTAACTTATCCTTCTTCGGTCCGAATATTTTACGTAAAAATATTCAAAAACCTTAAGGCGTTGTTATTTTCTCAACGTAACAGGCCTGGTTTCGCATCTTTAAAGCGTAGTAAGACGGATAATTATTTTGTGAATTCTAAGTATTCGATTTCAGAAAAATATACTTAAATATGAAAAGAAGAAATAAACCAAAAGCTGTAATAAAATTACACTAAACTGCCTGAAAATGCTTTATATTCCTTTAAAAACAGAGTTTCGTAAACATATTTTTATTCGTCTGGCTCGGCTATTTTTTTTTATTCCTGGCGCCTTTCAGATAAGGTCTATGTTGCGCCACGAGGCTTCCATTACCAATGTAAAAATAAAATTTAAAATTTTCCACAATGAAATATTTAGTACGAATATTTTTACGATAGATGAATGTAGCGGAGCTTAAAAAACACTTGAGTGATTTCAATGGAGTGTTTCTTCTCTTAAAATCCAAATTGACCTTGGTTAAATTTATGGTTATTACGTAAATTTAACAAATAGATATTAATTAAAAATTAAATTTCACGGTTTGACAAAACGTAGAAAATTTAAAATTTTATTTCTAAATGAAATTTCCAACTTCAAAACAAGAGGGGCTAAGTTAAAGTTATGCTTCTATTGCATAATCTATGGTTAAATACCTTAGATATATAAAATTACATAAGGAGTATAAATACAAAAAATTTGTTTGTTTTTTTTTTTCATTTAAATTGTATTAAATTATGGCGTTTAGTAAATTATATGGAAGCTTGGTTCACAATAATTTAAAAAATCGTAGAATTACCGCAAAATAATATTTAAATATTTATACCTAAAAATTGTTGTGTCTATAAATGGCGAGAAAAACAGTATCATGTTAGAACAAATCCATGGCGTGGACATGTCCATTAAAAATGGACTCCAACAGAGTCAGTGGGAATCAGTCATTTAAAAGCCAAACTGAATCAATCAGGAAGACTCCTCACTATCAGTCCGAATTGTTCCACTTGTAAATGAGATGAATAGTAAGAATATTGTGCAATGTCTTTTTCAACTCATAATAAACAAAAAACTTTTTTTGGCCATTATTTCAGTATTTGTTCGCAAGAGTAATATATAATTTCTTTTTTTAATTTATTTATTGATATTTACAACTGTACATAAAATACATGATGTAAATTCGAGGAAATCATAACGGTATGGTACAAGCATGTAGAGAAACTACCCATTGGTAGCACTCTAAAAACATTTTTACAATATAAGGTCTCGAAGCCATCTTCTTTTCAGACGTCTCGGACGATTGTCCGGAATAGAAGAGGAAGCAAGATTAGAAACTAATGAGTGGTTAGGGAGTTTATAATGGAAGGATTGATATCTGATTCGGGCTAGATCGGTTAGAAATGGAACATTAAGGTCTTTGTGGATGATTTTATTTGTGACAAAGCAGGGAGCATTTAGGATTTTACGAAGTATTTTGGATTGTAAGGATTGGATACGAGAGGAATTCGAAGGTTTAGTGGAGCCCCAAAGCTCAACGCTGTATGTCCAGATTAATATGTAAACATGTGACATAAACACTTTATGGTTTTAACAATGAATGATTATCTCTGAATGAAACTATTCAGTATTATATTTAAGGAGCCAAGCATTCATATTTCTAAAAAATACACTGGAGTGAGTAAAAAATTTGGAAGTTTCTATTTTTATTTTTTAAAACTTTATCCCTATGTACTTGCTGAAATTTGGGTAAACACTCGCCGATCAGCAAACGAATTTATAAGCAATCAATCGATAATAAGTGAGGTAGCAATCAACAAAGGCACTATTTGTACAACACTTCAATCGGTCGGTTATCTTTTGATTAGCTGATATCAGGAAACTGCGTCATAGAATGTTTTGTTAAAGACGAGGGGGGCTTGATTATCAGTAGTCTTTTTATTTAGCCATTTTTGGAAATTTTGATTGTTTTTTTTTTTCGAAATTTTGTCATAAAAGTTTTAAAATTAGTTCTTTATTTTCCTTTTCTTGTTACTCCGAAAAGTTTACTCAGCTTTTCATACTGAAGACTTTTCGCATTCCAACACGTGTGGCCACCTTAGTATTGATATCAGTTAGCTGTAGCATGTAAATATCCTTACAGATGTTTATAACACTCTAAAAAGTACGTTCATGATCAAAGCTATTGTTATAATAATCAAGAGATCGTGCTAGTGACTTATTAATGATCAATTATAGAGTTCAGAAATTCGTTTATTAAGTTATCTTATACTATCTACGCTGAGAACCGAACATCCTCAATTTGGTTTTCATATTATCAAGAAATTCGAGCCCAGACAAAAGCGGAAAGAAATTTGTCTAATGATACGAATAGTTTGCGAACAACAAGATAAAGTCACCAAACTATTTGTTTATAGTCGAAGAATCGTCTGGTGAATGACCGATTTCTGTTATCGTATAACTGAAATAGTTTATCTCAGCTTTTCTTTTACTATAAATTGATCCCTACACTGTAAATCGCAATGGCATTTAAAAACCAAAGATGGACATTCGGATTGTAAGGTTAAGGGAGGTGGATTAAGTCCTCTATCTCCACCCCCTTCCAATTTCTCTGTAAATATCCACTTCAACTTTTAAATAATCGAATTTCAGAATATTTTCTGTAATATCTCTTAAGCTTACAACTTGAAGATCCATTTTTGGTGAACTAGTTCTGATAAACCAGAACCCAACTAATCAATATTTATAGGCCTTCATATACAACTGTTTCCTTTGAAAATTCTTTCTTGTCCGTTCCTCCTACGATTCCTTGCCTATTTCTATTTCTTTCTTAACTTCCTTCATATATGAGATATTTGTTCACCTCCTTAAATTCCAATCTCCTGATAAAATGTAAATAATATGATATTTTTATTATTTTCATTGTTTGTGTTCTTAGGGGACTTGGTCCCAGCATAAAGATCATTTTTGCATATCATATGGAATGTTGACTATTATGTATCGTGCAATCATTCGATTATTTCCTCGACCAGGATATCCCCAACGACTCCCATTATCGGCATAGAGGAATATTCCCCTTGCACAAGAGACGGAAGGTCGAAGAGAGTGAGGAACGGCCGTTGGTTCGCGGAACAAAGGTTGCGAGTGACGTAAGGGTTGGCAACTTTCCCGCCAACAGAGCATCTCATAAACATCTCAATTATCAAGGCAATGGTTTTGGACCCCGCTGTAAACTGTACCCATATTCCAACCTCTGCCTCCTACATTGACGAATCTTATAATTTTTAAAAAAATAGGTGTTTCTCTGTTGCAGTAAAAAAAAAAAAAGGATTATTATTCCAAGTTTTTATAAACATAACTATGATGAATATAAACTATGCAAGTATTCAATAATAAACTTAAGGAGATTAGAGAAAGAATATCTTTCCTTGGTTGAAAACACATTTCCGGAAATAAGAGTAGTAATATAGACCTATTATATATCATTGTAGAACCAAAAAATTGCAAAAAATAATATGTAACATAAAAAATTGTAGAAGGCAATGACGAATGACGAAAAACTTATAAATGAAATATCTTTTTTAACATGAGTTTGACAATGCGGGCGCATGCGCAGTAACTCAATAAAATTTCTCATACTTAGCATTGAATATAAGGTTACCTAAAAGCAGAATGTTAATTATTTATTGTTGAATGACTGTTATTTTTTTGTTTTGTTTTTTCTGACATTGACTTTTTAAACAGAAGAGTTAAAGAAGTTTTAAACGAAAGATACTATTAAAAGTACTTTTCTGACAATTGTTGAAATTAGAGTTAGCTATTCAGTCAAATGAAAGGCTCATGCATAGTTTAGTGAAAAAAAGATCGTCATAAATCTGTAATTGTAAATTTCCTTATGTCGACAAAGCGAATTCATCACAGATAGGGCAGAGTGTAAATTGTTATATTTATGTCATATTTTTCCAAAAGAAAAATATTAAAACCCAGAAATATCATTAAAAGTTCTTTTCTGAAAACTGTTGAAATTTGAGTTAAGTCAATATTTCAAATGAACGGCTCTTTTGGTCCTTTTTCCTGTTGAAGTTCTATTTACACTTATTTCCAATATTATGTTGGTTTTTCGCTTCGACTTTCCACTTCTTGTAACCATTCCATTCACCCAACCCCTACAATCCCAATTCGACATCCTAGAAATGCCTTCTTCTCAAAGCTGCAGAGAACATTTACCCCGCAGCTGTTCGGCATCTGTTACTCTTCCGGTCATTGCCACGTGCCGACCATCGGTACAGATGGACTCCAGAGGGTGTCTCCATTCTCGTCTTCCTTGGTGTTTTGTGTTCCGGGATCCGATAGTATATATCTGATTCCATGATTCCAGAAAGATAATGTGTTTCGAGGGTGCTGACGCGTCGCTATATGGGTTAATTGCCAGCTGTATATTTTTCATGATTAGAAAAAAATGGAACAGAACGTAGAATCTTTTGCCTAAAGCTATTAAAATATCAGCAAGTGGTGTTAATATGGAACCATATTTTGTTTTTAGTTAATATAGCTCTCCTATTTGATTTTAAATATACATTTAAGGTCTGGGTGGATTCCCTAAACATTGGCCTTTTTTCATTTATTTTATGCTGAATTTTTAAAACGAAAAAAAAAATTCAATTTCAATACAATACTTTCATGTTGCACAATTAAAATATTTGAAATAAATTTTGTAATTCATTTCTTAATTCATATAAGGAGAATTTTCGAATTATGTATTTCATTTTTAGTTAATCATTTTCAAAGAGCAATTCGGTATTATCAAAAACGTCATTTTGAAAAATGACTCTATGGAAACTGCTGGGAAATAATTTCATAAAAATCCTACACCACAAAACTATACCTGCGTACGCTACACAGTCATAGTAATTGTTGTAATGTACTAAACAAAAATGTTTTAAAACTGGATATTAATTTCGAAAGTCCAATGAGTTTTATTACTGAACAGATGGAAGTAACAAATAAAACTTTATGAGACACAATTATTCAGAAGGATGAAGAGTAGATAGTTGACCGTGGATTAATAAGTGGAGAAGATGGTTGGGGGGGGCAGTAAACAAAAAAACAAATAAACAACAAACGAGTAAACAAATAAACAAAAAAAATATTTATTCGTGCCGATGTTTCTCCCGTAAGCTCCCTGATGAAGACCTGAAACTCAAGATGAAACGGCGGCACGAATAAATATTTTTTTCTTTATTTCCTGACCGCACCCCCCCCCCCCCGGACAATCTTCTCCACTTAATTATTCAGAAGATTATTAATTCTAATTCCACCACAAATCACAATTTGAGTACAGTCTTCAGACGAAATATCGAAGGCTTCCACATTGAAATCTGGTTTCATATCAACTCATTTTTCTTTAACAGTTTAAATAATAATTATATGCTATTATCGAAAAAATATCATTTTAACTTATCCCAATACCAATAATAATATACAATAATATTTAATTTTTTTATTATATTCAGAAAATATTTTAAAAAATGCGTGCAAAAAGGAAAATCAATAAATTCCAATTTACTGACCATTCCCTCACTTGGAAAGGTTAATCTATAGTAAAAATTTTAATTGTCAATTAAATGAGCCGTTTATAATTTACTACGCACTTAAACCGGATGATTCTAACGATTCATCTGTACATTAATAGCGTCATAAATGGATGATCTTGAAGGGATGTAATTAAAATGAATGTTTTATTAAAGATAACTGTATCTGCATCTAAGGTTCGTTACCGTACTAATGGGTTGAAATATATTATATGTGTTGTTATATGCTCATTTTGAGAATTCTTAAATGATATAAGCACTTAATAAGAATATTGCAACCTTATTAGTGAAAAGATTAGAGATGATATTAAAATTAAACATATAAAACAAAAAAAACTCTGAACTACCCCACTTTACTATAGCTATTAAAAAAATTATAGGATTTTTAAAAGGTATTTTTATTTTGTTATTGAATGTTAAATTACGTGGTGAAGGTGAAGAGTATACGACTAAAACGACGCCATTAGTTAATTTATTTTTTTTACTCATTCCTGTAGTTCTTATTATCTAAGTATTTGACAATGAATAATTTATTTCATGGCTAAAATACAATAATAATTTAAAATTACTTTATCTTCAGTATCATAAGTATTAAAAGTTAATGGAAATATTACAATTTCATGGTTTATTACGAAATTACTTATTTTAAGTATCTAAGTCTATTCAGTTTCCCTGTATACCGAACTGGAAGTGAGTCGTTGTGACAGATATAAATAAATAAAACACAAAAGTATTTTGGAACAATGTAGTCTCGCCCAAGCACCATTAAAGTTGACATACTAATTTATTATCAGGGTGTATAACATGACAGTTCATTGTTACTACACGTACGTCAATTAGTGCGACTTTACTGCCACACGTAAATGCAGTTTATACCATGACAGTGACTGTGAGTCTTAAGACTGTCTCTATGTAAAACGACCTGTTTGCTATTTTATTTCTTCTTTTTTTTTTTCTTGTTAATTTTTTCCTATACATACAAATTGCACCGCGCTAATTCATTTTCTCTCACTAACTTATTTTATAGTTAAACATTTTTAGCTCTTATCTATACATGAAATGTCAATTTTTTATTTTATTTTAAACTGAATATGCATATATATATTAACTCCACACCGGAGAGCCGGACGGTGTAAATGAGCGAAGGATCCGGGGCATAGCGACCATGACGTTCAGATTTACGAGCCCGTTACCCGGTTCCTATTTTGGACTTTTACTTCGCCTCTCTGCCTCCGTTTTCACTTCTTATCTCCTCCTCATCTCCGTCTGCGTTCCCTAACCAAGGCTTGGAAACAGTAACTCTAGAAGGGACGTGTCTGTAGGTTTTATTTCACAACTGCTCCCATAACTTCATTTATTTTTTTTTAATGCAGGTGTATAAATGTATACGTGTACAACATAAACTGGAGAAAATGTTTTTAGTTTATTTTTTCATGCCTCTTGTAAAATATAATGAGACTTCGTAACATTTTGTTTATTTTATGATCATTACGTACTGCGCCTGACATTACAAAAAAAATTGGTTTTAATGATAATTCGTTGTGTTATTGAAAATAAAACAAGAACACCAAAATCTTAACAAGTTAGAATTTATATTTAAGATTAATCAAATCATCCATCAGGACCTCAATATTGCCGATTTGGCCAGAACCAGATACCAATCCTTCCATAATAAACTTCCCAACCACCCAAACCAACTCGTTTCTAACCTGGCTTCTCCTTAACTACCTCCTAGGCGTCTGAAAAGAAGATGGCCTCGAGATCTTCTCCTTTAGAAAGTTTTTGGAGTTGTATCAATGGGTAGACTCTCCACATGTTTTTATCATGTCATAATATCACTTACAGCAAATTTACTTGATGTGTATATTTGTATACAGTTGTAAATATCAATAAATAAATTATTAAAAAAAAAAAAATTAAGATTAAATTGAAAAAATCTGCTGCGGTCTCACAACTTCCACCAACCACCCTATTTTGAGTTGAGATTAATCCTCGTTCGTTTCAGAACAAATATTTCTATATTACTCACTGTAACAATATTTTCTGTTTCTAATTTTTCAAAGGAGCCTTTTAATCTATAGTTTGATTAATTCTAGTTTCAATTAACAGAAAAAAAATTAATATTATTTCTCGTTGGAAAGTTATTTTTCTTTTGCGAATGTATTTCAAAAATATAATAGTTTATGGAACATTTACATTATTCTCATATTTATTTTATAATATGTAATATTTATTATTTAAAATATTTATAACATTTATTGAATTCTAAATTGCTAATGATTCCATATTAAAAATACTAAAAACTATTTTATTGAGATATCTTAACTGAAAAGCTCATTGGTCCATAGGTTGAGTGAAATTTAAAAACAATAACTGTTGTTAACTATGCTTTGACTTGAGAAACGCATGAACCCACTGCGCATGCGCTCTTGTTAAAACAGAAACTTTATCTTTCCATTTCTTGTCATTCCATATTACTTTCAATGACTTTATATGTTATGTATTATTTTTTTTAGAATCTTTGGCTGCCCAACTATATGTAATACATTTAAATTACTACTCCTATTTCCGGGGATTTGTTTAACAATATAGAAAAAATATTTTCCTCTTAGCTCCTTAAGTTAATTATCTTTTCATAATTCGTATCTATCTGTTTTTTATTCTTGCTAACAATTATCGATGATTAATTATTTCAAATAAGCAGTATGAAAAGTACTTTAGAAGAAGATTGTTTCAATCCAGCAATTCGGCATTTAAGCCCTATCGAACTATTCTAATGAGGTAAAGACCTATATGATATTAAAGACCACGTGACTGTGCTTAGATATGCCGATTTTATTCAAAATCATCAAAGTTAGAGGCAATATTGAGAAAATCGAAAAAAAAATTTTAAATCAATTATGTAAGGTGGCGCTTCTGGTTGTTTGATTTTAACGAAAATGTTAATGTAACATCCCAGGCATATACATATCATGTACATACATATCATACAGACATAAATATGTAGTTTCAGTTTCGTACGACTTTTCGTTTTTAGATATACTTTACACCTACACGCTTACCATTTTCCTAGACTTGGCTATTTGGACTTAGGTGACCTTAAAACATGTAATTCTGTTGAAAACTCGAATACAAAATTACTAAGGCCGTAATAGTTCTACTTACTATATACTCTACGTATGGATTAGTGAAAATTAAAAAACAAATTTTTTTAATCTGAAATATGCACAGGCGAGAACGAGTAGACGAGTAGATGCCCCTATCCCTTAGTTGTAACAAGTTGAGATTGATATAAAACCCAGCGGTGACTGATTATTTGACTTTTAAAGGTTAGTGCACCACAGGTGGCGCGAAAATGTTCGCAGCTTGAGGACATTTCGTTAAATGGCTCTAAATATCAGAGCTCCTGAGAGTTGCTCGAATCTTCGGATTTGGAAAGGCGCAAAATATCGCGAACCTTACTGATAAGGCTCTGAGTGAAGGTGAAGCAACCCACTTATTCATCAACGTCAGTTCTCTCAGGGGTACTGAGCTTAAGTCTCAGTTTCTGAACGCTACTAAATTCTTGTAACCATTGTTGTTTTTGCTTTTACTCTTTATTTACTGTATTTATACTAATAATTAGTATATTTAATATTGTACATTACCAAAGTTTGCAGTTTACCTCTTGCCTGAAACAGAAAACAAATATAATGATAATTTTTTTTTAACATGGTGTTACCTCTCCAATTTCCACCACCTGCGGAGTACCTCAGGGCTTAGTGCTGGGTCTCTTACTATTCGTCGTCTTAGTACGGCGCCGGTAGTATCAATAGATCACCCAAAGGCAGGGTATCAGCCTATGCGGACGACATCGGCATCTACGCCTCCAGCATCAATGCCAAAACAGCCCCAACCCACGCCCAAGACCCTGTAGCCACCAATACTGATGCACTTAAACTTATTGGGATTAGGGTGAACCCTGGAAAGACGGACGCCACCGTGAAGTCGTTCCAAAAAAGGAAAGAAGCCACTGCCTACCTCCTTCAAAGTCGACGAAGTTGACTTACCTGGGCATCACACTGGATAGGCACCTCACGTTCGGGAGAGACTCCAGCCTTCCCGCTTGAAGACCTACTTTTAGGCTGAAGCTCCAAATATATAAGGCCATCATCAGACTTAAAATTCTCTATGGTGCACCCCTGCTGCGGCATCTATACAAGACCAAGATCCAAAATCTGCAGAGCAACCAGAACTCCGTCCTTCGGCGGATCGTTCGAGGCACACTCAGTAATTGCAGAACGGCACGTATAGGCCGGACGTACATCAAATTCTTTGATGGGCTGAAGGCCTGTGCCAGCCAGCTCTTCAGGGATTATGCCCCCTCAACAAGACCTGGGAGGTGGCAAAGCACGGTCCCCTTGGTTGACGTCCTCGCCGAGGGAAGGACTTCGGGCTCTGCAGTCAGTAGTGATCACACCACCAATCGGAATGGTCCCTCCCATCCTTTGTAATTATCATGCCACGTCTGTAAATTCCGCCTTCAGCAGATCCTGTAAAACTTTTTTTACAATGCCATACGGCAAAACAAGATTCATTGTAAATAATGTATATATATTATAGGCTATGTACCTATTGTATTAGTCTGAAAAATAAAGATTAGGAGGTTAGAAAATTTAAAAAAAAAACATTGTGTTAAGCTTGTTTTAACTTCATTCAAAACTATAATCGAATCTAATTTGATTGATATATCGTTGATAATATCGAATGATAGTTTAATACAGGCTTTGGAAAAACCGTATCTTACCTCAATTAATTTTGAATCGTGCAAGAACAGATTAATGATAAATTATTTTTATCACAAAATAATGTATGTATATAGACTAAATATATATGACTCTGGTCTTCCAGGTTCTTCAGTGACAGAATTTTTTATTTTAATTTGAATTTTTTGTTTCTTGAAAATAATATGTGATATTTTTAATTATACAAATTAATAACATTTAGTGTATACATTTTTTAGCTTGCAATCGTGATCATATTAAATTGAAGACAAAAAAATAAATAAAAAGTTGTGAGATTTTTTTTTTTGTTATTATTTACCACTAAAGAGTTCACTGACTTAGTGATACGCCTCTTCTAAAAAAAAGTAGCCTCGTTTTTTCATCCAGTATGATTGTTATGCCTAATTTACTAAAGGGATATAGGACGCTCGAGAGTGTCTTGTTTACGACTGTCGAGTGTCAACAGATGTTCTCAGGCCCCGAGGAAAGAAGCAAGCATATGATCTCAGCTTTCCCACAGTAGTCTCCATTATAAATCTTATAGCTCCTACTATTGGTCTGTTCTAACAACCTTTTCTGACAGTACAATCAGAAATGATTGTTGGAACTTACCTTATATATTTCATTTGTAAAATAAATAACGATGTAAACAAAAGAGTATAAATTAAGAATCATATTGTTGAAGGACTATTTAAAAAATTTTAAAAGTTAGCTTCGGAGAAAAGTTGCGAAAGACTGGTTCTGCTATGATTTATAAATCTTAGATAATTCATCTAACCCATATTTCAAATAGATTAAAATTTCTATAGTTCTAATAAACAATTTGTTTACTCGATGTAATCTCTAGATTCACAATATATTCAGTTGAAAACCGCTTTATCAGACAAACAAGATTAAGTATTATAATACAAGTAGATTATTGCTTTCATAACTGATAAATTCTCCCCTGTTCACGCACCCATATAATCTAGGTTCATACCATTTTATTTAAATAAAATAATTTCAATTGGATAATCAAACACCTACCAGATATATATATATAAACCTACCTATGTATTCAATTACTTATTTCGTCAGAGAATAAAAAATGGATAATAAATTGAATATTCCGGTTTAGGAGTAATCAATCAGTTATGGAAATGTATTCCTAACGGTTTTTCTTTGTAACGTTTGCACATGTATAGTTATTTTCTTATTCGGGTATTAGTTATATCCTCAAGGTTATCGATTTTTAAGATATGAATTATTCAACTTCTAATAATAGTTAATATTGTTATATGGAATCGCTAAATCCCCATTTTATGTAAACATTTTAAAATATTTTCGGGCGTAATTAAAGTATTTGAATTATATTAATAATATTAATTAATTAATAATTATTAATATTAATATATTATTAATCTTAATGCTTCTAGTGGTTTGTAAATTTTCCCTCGGTCAGTTAATGTGTAAAATAAGAAAAAAGACATATTTCCACTTAGTATTTTTCAATATTATATTGATAGAATATACGTAACAAAATATGGTTTCAGATATTATGATAACTAAACTTTCATCATTTCTTAATGACGGTTGTACGAGTATAAATTATATATTTGACTACAAACTGTTACAACTATATTAATTTAAAATTAGAAAACTAAAAAAAATAAATAAAGTATTCCAAAACAATTTTCACAAAGCATTGTTAACAATTATTCATATTACACAAGAATGCAATGAGGATTAAATATAGGCACTGTGCATACATATGCATATTGACTAGATACATATACAAATAGACTCATAATTTCCTTTAGTCTTGTCCTCAGTGTTTAATCCCTTTGATAACCGAAATAAGAAAATATACAAAAATATATATCGATATAAACTAGGATAACTAAAAACATATGTCTGTAAAAATCATCAATAATGATCTGTATTTTGTTCGATTTCAAAAGTTTTAATTTTTTTTCTTTCAGTTTGTTTTTTTTTAACGAAATGTAAAGCAGCGGATATCTAATATTGTAATATGTAGTAAAGTAAACCGAATTGGTAATATTTTTTATACAGTTTAATCTTTATGATGTAAAAACTTTTATATTAAAACAAAAAAAAAAGTCTTTAGTATTATCAGTAAAGGAAAAATTAATGGCTACTTCTGTACCTGTAAGAAAAAGGGAAGATTGTTGAAGGAGATAAAATTTTATTTACAAATATAATGAGGAATTCGTTTACAAACAGTTCTAAATTTAATTTTTTTTTTCAATTCAGTCCATGTTTATTTATTCCAAATTTACGTTTTTCCCGTTTACGTGGGATACATAGGCCTTGAATCGATTTAGAATAAAATCGACTCACATTTTACTACCTCTTAAATTGAAAGAATGTGCCCTTTATGTCTGTGAGAACTTTTTTTTTTTTTTAATTTCTTTAAGTGAAGTTATAAATCAAAAGGAAAAATTTATATCACCACTTTTACCTGTGATAAATCGCACGCATATTCATTGTTTACGCAAGTGTTAATTTTAATAATTAAAAAAAACCTGCGTACACATCTTCATTGTTCTTATCTAACAAGATATGAGTTGCCGACTGGCAATATATTTAATCGTTATTTTCTTTGAACAACAGTTTAGTTTCAGATATAGCAGCAGTTAAGCTAAGTTTAAGTTCTTTCCAAGTTCAAACTAAACAAATGGACCTCTGCTGCATTTACTAGACAATCGCTGAAAGCTTCCAATTTATTACGAAGCTCATTTACATGACTATAGTAAGGTCTATTGGAAGTTAAGCTAAGTTAAGTCTACTAAAACATCAAATTACCACTTTACTACACTTTCCAATCCTTACAATTTATATTCCAGTGTAATTCCTCCATTTAATTCAATTATCATGTAAGAAACAAAATTATATTTATATTTATAATATATATTTATATATTATAAAGTACTTTTGGTGGGCCTAAAATATTTATTTATTCCTTCATTATAAATTCCTAACCCTGCCATAAACCATTATTTTCTAGCCTATGTATTGATATATGCTGATTATCGGTTATTTGTAGGCAGTTATTTTGGTTTTTTATAATTTCTATTTCTTACTTACTACAATGATGTATTTCTTATAGATTTTATTTTTAGTTAATTATATTTAGATAGTATTATTCAATTTCAAAGAAACTGGCTTCAATTTTCTTTTTTTTTCTGTATCTAATTATATTTTGGTTACTGTTTATGTTATCTTTCTTTTTACGCTAAAATTTATCTATTTATTGATTATTTTTTTCTTGTACTCACATTTTGTTTGCTATTTACCTTGTCAATCTTCTCTGTGTATGTCTAGGCTATAATAATAGAGGTATATAAATAAATAAAAAGTTTCTAACGTTACTCTCCAATCTATTAAAATCTTTGTATTAAGTAGCTGTATTTTAAAAATATGACCCCTAAAATGTGATACCCGTCCTAAAAAATATCTTTGATTTCATTTCCATTCCTTTCCTTTTTACATCAATGAAGAACCAACTTTTTATTGCCCTCAATGAGAGATTCATTTGACAATTTTTTTATTGTATACTTCTCTGGTTTAATCTACTAAGAGAAAACCGGCAGAATTCCTCATAACCCTAAGATTTTTTCATAACAGAATCTTCCCCTCATGAAAGTAAATGGTCTGTCAATTTTTTTATCACATTAGGATTACACTTTACTGTAATTAGGCACCAATTTAATTTTTATTAATATATTTTGAAAGCTCTTAACGACTCTTTATAAGCTACCGGTTAAAAAAAAAAAAGTATTTATTTCAAATATATTTATTCGCCAATGGAAGAATTTTCTATGTGCGTTATCAATGATCAAATATGTCGTATTATGAGAGAGAAAAAAATTAAAAAACAATTTTTTTTTTAAGAAATTAGAAAAATGAAGAGGAGATGCTCAGGCAATCTTTAGAGATTACCCGCCTGAATAGAGTCGGGAATTAGGAGATTAGAAGTTGGCTAGGGATGACCGAAGGAGTTCCGGAGAGGATTGGAAGGAACAGATTGCGATGGTATGGGCACTGTCAGCGGATGCCAGAACGTAGGTGGCCGAAGAGACTTTATGGGAACAACAAGGAAAACGGAGGAGAAGAAGACCCCGAATCCGGTGGAAGGACTGCGTGAATGAGGACATGGCCGGCAGGGAACTTGAGGAGGAAGACAGGTGGGATAGAGAGAAGTGGAGGGACGCCCTGACTTAACCAGGAAATCCACTGAAGTATAAAACCTGGAAAAGTAAAGTAGAAGTAAAGAAAATGATAATTTTTATTTCCATTCAAAGAACAACACATTTTCCACTTTTATGGAAAAAAATTGGACATTTTAACTGTTCCTTGTCTACAGTGTTTCGGTGAAAAAACAATTTAGTTTATTTATTATGATAAAACGTCATAACCATAAAAGAAAACTGTTTCTTACCTCTTTTGATACACTAATAATATTTCTTTTTAAAAAATTTGTAATTTGGTTGATTTTATTTAATTAATTGATTTATAACAATAATTATAGTTAAAATTAAACAGGACTGGTATTTTTTCGTGATTTCAGTCAGTTGTTGGTCAAACATAAAAATAAAAATAAGGAAAACTATATAAGTAAATTAAAAAAAAAAATAAAATTATCTTAATACATTGGCGTCACCCTGAGACTATTCTTACTAAAAGAAAAAAATAATATTTTTCTTTATCGGGTACATTTTTGTTTTCTTTTTAATTTAATTGCTCAAAATGGTCTGTAAAATTAGAATTATTTTTATATGACTACCACCACAGCAAAAATACGAGATATTCTATTCTATCCTAAGCCCAGATTTATTTATTGGGTTTCATGACGTAGAAGTAATTTGTTATTTAAAATTGCTATAAGAGTTTTATTGATCCCCGAAGCAATCCTATTAGTAACCTGGTGAGGGGAATGTCTCAATATAGCAAATGGGCCAATGGGATGCGGGCTTCCATCATTAATGAGCCGACGTCGAGCGAATCATAAACCTCCATCGACTACGAAGAGGAGAGAATTCAAGATCCCGGGCTGCTCTGATTGGCCTTAATAGCCCGCCATTTGGTGACCGTTCCTACAGGAATCTAAAGGTAAAAACATACTGGATTCCTTTGCCTCTAGTCCGGGACTTCTATAGGATAGTTTCGAATTCCTACTCCTCCTCCCCATACCGTCCCTACAGTAATAAATGCTTAGCTCCTTCTAGAAGTGCCAATTAATTTTTTTTTAATTTGTAGTTTTGTATTATTTTTTATTTTATAATCCTTAAATATTTTATTTGAGATTGATACCGAACTATTTCTTTGGATGTCCATTAGATCTGAAATTTATTTAGGATGGATTAAATAAAATCAATCACGGTGTATTCCATCTGAACGGAATCATTAAAAGTATTTTTATTACAAATACAAATGCGAAAAAATGTAATGCAGGTTATTACATCATTAATTGCTTTGATCCTATGATTGATTTTTTTTTATTTGAGCATCATAGCCCGTTACTTTATTATGTATAAATATTATATATTTTTTTCTGACATGTGCTTTTCACTCTGGTGGAAATATAATATATGCTTATTTTAAAAATAACAATGTTTTACTGTTGAACTATTCTCAAAAATTAATAGCTCTACGTAAAAATCCCATTTTAATAAAACTAAATTGGAACCAAAATAAAATAATCATTGAAGTTTATGCATTTTGATTCTCTTTTATTGCGCATTAGCCTGTCAAAACCTTTTAGCTTATCAGAAAAGACAATAAAATAGTTCTAACAATAAATCCTCACAAAAACGTATTACATATATGTTAATTTAGTAAGATTACATATTTAGGGAAGGGATAAAATTATATATTTAATATTTTGTATTTATTATTTCTAGCAATTTGAACTGGTTATTTATTTCACATAAGCAAAACTAAAGGTATTTTAAAGGAAAATAAAAAAAAATTAAAATGTATACCCTGTGGAACTATTTCCTTGAGGATAATAGCTATCTGATTTTTAAAAAAACACTTAATTGTACATTGATTTACCAAATTTAACCAAAATCGTTGGAATCATTTTTGATAAAATCCTAAAAATTAAAATCTATAAAGTGGCTACTTTCGGTTGGACGATCTTAACGGACAAATTGTTTTGTTAACACACACACATGTCCCAAAGATTGCCTTTTTTATGATCGACCAACTAACTCGCTGTAATTGACTGTTTGAAAAATCAAATAAGTAAGGCTACCATGGAGGGCGGGAGTGGAGGGTTTCACGTTTTTCAATTTCAGGAGTTTTTTAAATATTGCTATTAAACTGTCTTAGTCTCATTAAAGTTTACCATTTTAAGCAAATATTTCAAAAGTGATATTTGAAATTTTGCATGATCGCAATATACGTACTATTATAAAAAGAACTATATCGATTTAAAAATGTTCTATAGGGATAAAACATAGTATTTCGTATATGTTCCACTTATATTACTTATCCCTTATAGATATAAGATTAAGATATAACTTACATAATACAGCTAAATAGCCAATGACAGAGCTGGAAAGGACGATTATTGGGGGCCATATTGATGAGGATTCGTTAAGTTGTGCAGTAGGACGGAACGGCAAAACCCGAGCAGGCCCTGAAATCCAGTCTCTCCGGCGCCTACGGCCAAATATCGCATCCCTGGCTCCACCGAACCGACTGACCTTTTGATTTCCATTATTGCTATCCTCCTCTCTCTCATGGCTTATCTTTTTGCATTTTTCGCGCTCCTTATTTTTTATTTTGAGAAAACCTTTTAAGATGGAAAATATTTTCAAATCAGAGAACAATGCCTAGTTAGATATAAAAAATATTCTCCTGTCCTATTAATAACAAAACTACCTTCAAAGTTTTTCTTTTCTTTGACCTGTGCCTAAAAATAGTGAGATAGAACTGGAATGTATTGTTTTAAAATTTATTTTTTGTGATCTAGATCTATTTAAAAAAAAACGTCTACATAGCTTCTTCATCGTTTCTAATGTATTTTTGTTTACAGTCCCTTATTTTATTTTCTAAAAATTTTATTTTTTTTTACTTCTTCTCTTTTCTCTTTCTGTACATTCGGAATTCTATTGAGTACATAATTACCATTCTTTTAATGTTGATGATTTCTCGTTTAAGACTAAAATGTCGTGCTGAAGTTCATTTATGATGTACAGAATATAACTTTGAAAATGATAAATGAAAATTACCTAATTTATTCTACTTATACCAAATTTTAGAAAAGAAAATACTATTTAACAACAGATAGAGGAAACGTACTTTGAACTATACGGTTTCATATTTGTTCAATCATCTACCAGAACAACTAACAAAGATACCAATCACAAAGAAAACTGAAAACGATATCCTTATTTGTACAAATGTAGAAGAATAAAAGAAAAAAAATAAAATAATAATAAAGAAATATATAAATAAAAGAAAATACTATCATGATTTTTATAAATAAAATTTAAATCTATATCAAATAATAAAAAAAAACTCATAAATAAAAAATAATTGATGCACAACACAAAAGAAATTAAATTCATTTAACAATAAAGTAAATACAGATCCCCACCTTCATGCAATATTTACATTCTACAAAGGAAACGAGCCAAGTCTTGCAGCCACCTTCGGGAAGGTAAAGCGGGCCTCCATGAGATCCCAGCGCTTCTCTCCCAGCCGCGTCCCTGTTATTATATTTCACGGACATTTCTCATGAATAATTTTTATGAAAGAAACGTCATAAAAAGTTTTAATTTTTGGCGGATTATATAATGGTTATGAAACCGTGTAATGAGGAATTTGGGTTAACCTTCCGTCGGGCGCAACTAATCTGTGAGATATGGTGTCACTGTTTTGTTGTGGCAAATCTCTGTGCTTCACAGTAGAGGGCGGACCTGCGCAGTATCTTCCCGCTCCCCTCCCACCACTGTTGGGGTGGCGGCATTTTTTTTTCAGTATGGTCACTGACATCGTTAGAGTGTTTTTAATCTGAGAGATTAGTGCGCCCGATCACGTAAGTTTTTT